>NC_051176.1:159658468-159958468 GCF_013339695.2 Rhipicephalus sanguineus
TAAACTGCTTGACATAATAGGCACACACCTGACTTAAGGTACATTTTAGCTGGTATTTTGGCATTAGCAATCCAGAAGTCCATAAGACTCCACAGTGTCTGTTCAAATAAGTATATTTTCCGTGGATACTTCTTATCGAGTATCGACGGGCGCTCGAATGCTGTTGCATTCACAGCGTAGCTCTCCTGGTAGCCACATCTTTCCCGAATGCAGTGTTGTGTCACTGTTTCTGAGAACAAACAGTTCTCTTTTACTGATTTCATATGAAATAAAAGAAACGTAGCTAATGCACCCGAAAGAGAAAGTTTGGTCGCAGGTGCATCTTGAGCGCGTTTGTCGCATAATTACTACTTCGCACACTTCGTGCCACCGTTAAACATTTCGAAGAAAAAAAAACACAATGTAAATATGCTGTGTTATGGCGATTCTAAATCAGCCCTTAAAAGAGTGCAGGCCGCTGTGCTCTATCAAAGACAGTAGTTGATTTCAAACCTAACAGATTTCTGAAATCTCAATACATATGGCTTGCACCTACATCACTTGACGTCACTGCTCGGAGCGAGTCGGCCATATTGGTGAACAGCGGTTAGATCTTGTTCAGCGCTGCTTTTCAGCACCGGCGGGTTTCTCCCCGGTTATATGCGCAGTTTTAGGTTGCTATAATCGTAGCGACAGCTGCGGAAGAAAGAAGCAGCCCACTAGTATGACCTTTCGAATACCAAAGGTTATTGAAGGCCAGTGCGAGCGTACGAAAATGCTCAGCGCCAACCGTCGGAGGACCGGGCTGGCGCACATAAGGCGTGCAATTTTCAACGAAGAAAACCCCAACGTTCGTGCGTGTGGAGCGCACTTCGCAGCAGGCAAGCGAAAAAGAGAGAACATATGAAGACACTGATTAACGCAGGTGCTCTTGTGTTCGCCGTGTGCGTTGTTCGACGAGACGAACCCAGACTGGGCGCCGTCTCTACGACTCGGCTACAGTTTTAAGCATACGGGCGCGCGGAAAACAGCGTCACGAAAAGCGGCAGGCGGAGGCCGAACGACGCCGAACACAGGCTGATGCGTGTTGATGAAGCCGAATGTGGCTCGCTCTCGATGAAGGTCCGCATGCAGTGACAAAACCCACAGCACTACGTTCACGCACACGTACATACATCCCTCTATGTTTATGACAAAACAGACAGCAAAGGAGACGCGCGATCGAAAAACGCGCTGCCGAATGAGCACCTCGCTGCACTCGCATGAGAACCAAGCGCAAACATCAGCATTTGTTCATTGAGCAGCATTCGTGCATCGCTATATGATAACTCGGGGCTTGCGAATGGGTCAGTTTGATGAACCATTCAACTTACCCCTGCAAGCACGATCAAATTACGTTCGCGAAGCTTCTTTGCAGACAGGCTCTTTACCCAGCCGCTGGTAAAGTAGTTGTGCGATTCCATTGACTTGTACGCCTTTATCTGGACCGGAGTAACAAGGTTATTGCTGAAAACCAAATAGTTCACGATGTCGCCGTGCTACTCTTCTGGGAAGGCGGAGATATTCGAAGTCGTGTCCGTTCCCGGTTGAAGCGTGTAGAGATCCATTCCGTCGCACAACCGCACCTTTTCCTCATAGCGAGAACACGCTTGCCTTATCAGTTCTGAATAGTACGCCGCATTTAACGGCTGCCTTTGCCGAACGGCGGCATGATGCACAATAAACAGCTCGCGAAAAAGAAAGTGACAGTGAAATACGTTGACGGTGGTGGTATCTTTATTTCTCCAAAAAAAACTAAAAAAAAAACACCCCAAAAACCGTGGGAGTCCCTCTAGCGTGCCTCCGAGCCAGAAGACACCGGTTCATCCAGCGCGTAGTGGAGGCTGCGGTATCCCAAGGGATCCCCGCCGACCTCCTCTGAAATAGCGTGAAATGCGGCTCCGTCAGCTCCGTCGAACTGAACACTGTAGTTGTACGGCTGTTCACCAGTATGGCCACGCAGTAGGACCGCAGCAATGGTAAAGTCACGCGTAAGCCATGTGTTGTAAACGGAAATGATTTTTTTTCCTTGTGGCTCTCTCGTAACTCTGGCATTTCCGGCGACCATGTTGCTGTTGATACTGAGGAGCCAATCATGGCGCACGAACTTTGGCCGTGCTGCCAATATAAAAAGGATATAGCCAAGGAAATTCGATGTATCGCGACATCAAGTTCGCTCTTTTTTTCCCATGCTGCAGCTGCGTTTACCACCAACGCTTTAGCGGTGTGATACAAACGCTCTGTCGCCTACAGTGCCGGTAAGCCTTCACGAATTCATGCTGATACCTCTTAATCGTGGCTCATTCCCCTGTATAGGACTAGTGCAGCTGTGAGCATGCCAATGTTGTGATGGGTATGCGAGTATGTGGGTCCCAAAGCAACCAACCACAAAGGAGTAGGAGACCTTAGGCCTCGGGGCCCGACACTGAAGATATCTTTACAA
Organism: Rhipicephalus sanguineus; assembly: GCF_013339695.2. Taxonomy (NCBI): domain Eukaryota; kingdom Metazoa; phylum Arthropoda; class Arachnida; order Ixodida; family Ixodidae; genus Rhipicephalus; species Rhipicephalus sanguineus. The sequence goes on from NC_051176.1 coordinate 159,660,930, forward strand.
CAAGTATACATTTACATAATATACAGTATCGATTGACATTTAACAGAGGCACAGTGACATGATGAAGATTTTCTGCTCGCGGTTGTTTCTTTTGACTACGTCCCACCTCCAAACCCTGGCCTCCTTCGCCACTGGTGCTTGCCGATTAAAGGAAGGTGCTGAGGCCAGCTGTCACGTGACGCCACAGTCCAATAAGCGATGTATGATCACATGTTGCACATGACGAATTCAAGCCGGTTTCTCCCCGAAACAGGTCGGAATATCGATGCAGTACACGTACACAGACATCATTCATTCAAGGAATTGTTTCGTTGATCTCCTCTTTGATCCCCGACGAGATCACCACGGTCGTTCCCCAAAAGGCAGCGCCCTCTTCTTCAAAGGAAAGGTTTCATTGACCTCCCACGGGGGTCCACGAGAGATCGAGATTTAGGAAAGGCCACGTCAGGGGAACACATGTAAGCGGCTACATTGTCGCTGGATGAATGTTAGAACCCTTCATGGAGTTCAACATACGGCGGTCTCTCCCTCTTCACTAGGCTATTTTAGCAGGGGACCAAACAGCTAGGCTCGTCCATTCCTGTCTAGCCAGGCCACCAGCAATGGTCACACTTGCTTAGCACCACGGGGTTTCAAATCTTCCTCCATGTTAGGAAAGGCACGGTGCCTTTTTCCGCGGTCACAACTCCAGCAGGCACCTCTTCCGCTACAGCGCCACTTATACGTAATATATTTGAATTCCGCTTAAGTTTCATGGAAACATCACTTGATTAAAATTTGATGCGGCCCAACTTACCGAGGCTGAGACACGCAGATACCTTACCGCGCCTAACTCACTGAATATACTGAATATTGCGGCACAAAGCATGGAAGCTTACTCAACGTGGTGTACGATCTTGGCGCAAACTAGTCTTTTCTTTCTTTTTTTCAGGTTTCCAACTTTGCGCCAGTAACATGTGAAGCAGACTTAGAAACCAAATAACCCAAGAACAAGTTCCTCTAACGTGCATATAACGATAATTGTCAAAGCTTGTGCGTAAAGCATTTTAGCGTCGTGCACGCAGCACTACGATTGAACCTTCTCAGAAAGCTACGTGTTCCCGTAGCGATTGCCAGCCGAAGAGCCCAGATGAATGAGCGCAGGCTTCTCTGTTGCCTGCTGTCGCCATGCGTTTTAATGGCTGTTGAAAAAAACGCCAGTATTGTGAAGTGTTTTCTTGTTGTTTGAGGTCAGCAGTTACAGTGCAAGCTTCGCAAGTTTTTCCAATACGTGCAAATATTCAATCATCACGCTTAGAGGCTCGAAATAATAAGCAAGCCCGTATTTTCTTGCGTCGTTTGTTACTGAAAGAACGTCGCCGGAACCTGCGTTTTCTGATTAGATAATCTTGCGCTTACCGCAGCTACATCTGCACTCAAATATGGCAGAAAGGTCCCATTCTAATTTTATAATCGTGACCTTTCCACGTAACACTCGACGTTCTCACTTGCCTTGTTCGTCAAGAAAAAAAAACTGCGAATTTGTCTTCGTCTCGCAAACGCCCCCCCCCCCCCTCCCCACCCCCTCAACAATTTCGGGGAACTAGCCTTAGAGGCGACACTTTGCCTCATTGCAATTCACAGACGTGCGAAAAAACTGTCAAAATTTCGCATCAAGTTCGCATACTAAGGTTCGAGTTGTTCGATGCGACCCTTAGTATAGTTAATTCTTTTGTTCATAAAAAATGCTGCTTATATGCTCTTGTCTATCATCCTTGTACTGATTTTTTCTTACAAAGGTGAGTACTAAGCCTATTTAGGCGTACGCATGGCGCTAAAGCATAGCCTTTGAGAGTTATTTGCACTCATGAGGTTGATGTTGTTCGAGAGAAGGTCGTGGTCAAAGCTAGCATGAGGAGCTGTCGATAACGCCAAAGGACCCAACGTAGTGTCCCAAGCTGCTGATGCAATGGTGAGCACCACAGAACATATTTCATTTTCTCTCCCTCTTCTTATTAGTAATTTCTCTTCTTGTAGGCATCATTAGAAATAAATGTAAACTTACACCCTCCTCTCTTCATACCTAAACAGCGAGGTTAAATCGATAACAGCTATCTAGACGTCTTTAAATAAGCAGCAAAATAAGCTATTATTCTCACTATATATCGTCAGTACCACAGCATACATTCAAAATGCGAGACGCCCGTTGATAAGGCCACGCAGCTCCGCGTGAACATGCACCAGAACTGCACGCGCGGATTTGGTAAGCAAGCATCCTTTTCCTACCATCCTAAACTAATTAAACAAGTCCGGTTTTGCTTTTTATTTTTCCCCTCGCCGGTATATGTAGGGTTCTGACCGATACAGTGACTTCTTTCTCAATCAAACACTATGCATCACATATTTCTTTTACATGATATTAGTTTTCTTAAATTTTGTACGCAAACTTCGATATCGCGGACATTTTCGGACCGACAGTGACGCAAATCTTTGAGACGCTCGGATATCGGAGATCGGAACATGCGAGGCAGCGTAATTCAGCGAACTCGGCCACATATTAGAGTTGACAGTCACAGGTTCGAATCCAGGCCTTTCTCTGTTTTTAAATGCGAAGCATTTCTTAGCGAACCAAAGGCACTTAGACCGTTTCTATCTGCCTATATATCTGTCTAGCTAACTAGTCGCCTACGTCTGGGCGCTCTTGTGGTCGCCTCTTTAACCTGGTGGCTACCAAAATTAGCACAGGTGGACATGAATGTATGACGAACACGATCCACGGGTCCTGACATGAATAACGACACTTGCCTGCCGCGTACGTCAGAAAATGCTTTCCACAAGTCACGTGTCGTACATACCCGCACAACACAGCCCGAGATATAAGGGTATGTGCCACAGGTGATTCACAGTATATGTCAACAGAGGAACAGCGAGAATAGCCTTTGGAAACCTTGACGCGAAAGCGTTAAGGAGGTTTTGTCGCAGAAAATTTGGTGCAGGCATTGACGGCGTCGTCGATGTACGAAAAATCCAGATGGAAGCAAAGAATAAAAGTAACAGCTCAAGCCAGAATCAAACCCACGCGTTTTGCATGCCAGTCAACTGTTCTACCACAAAGCCACGCCAGTACCTGTGACTTATCAGCGAAAAGAGCTTATACAAGCGTCATGTCGAGGCAAGGCAAATTGCGGTTAAGTGCTGGCTATGCGGTTTTGTAACGATGTAATAAATATTGACTGCGCAAGCTATAGTCAAGCGTTACTCGAGTACGCCGACGAACGCTGCTTATCTTAATATGACTTTTGGGGAACCTAGTAGGAGCATACTGACAAAAATTACTTAGCGCAAGAAGTAAGAGCGCAGTTGTGTATCTTCCTTGTTTGCCGCGTTTTTTTAAATGTGTTTAAGGAGAGGTTGGTGCCTATACATGGCTCCGGCTAGGCCTCTTCCCTTACTTACTAAATTGCGTCACGAACTTATAAATAAAAGTAGACTCACTCACGGCAATGTCCTTTTAAAAGGAACGTTCTCACGTCATGCATGCATAATGTCCACGTGTCGACAACAATGTTCACACTGCTTGCGTTAAGTAATTTTTGTCAGCTGGGTGTGTCCAGATAAGATCGAACACGAGGTCCCGGTCACCGTTCCCGATTTTGATGAAATTTACTGTAGGTCTAGGAATTACACCCAGAACAACGGTTTCGCGGTTAGATGTGCGAAAAAAAAATTTGTTCGCCTGAAAAAAAGATATACAAATTTTGGCTGCAAAAAGCACTTTTACGCTAATTTCGCGGTTTCTGAATTTTGAGCGCACCTAGGGAAAAAACGGTGCACTTCTTGGTCACAATATTTATTCCCCTCAAAGAACAAGTTAAATACAATCTTATGAGTCTATTATTTTTCTTGCTTGTCGAAGCACTCTTGAACAAAAAAATCACGAACTTGGCAAATCGCACAAAATACCTGTATTTCAGGAATTTATTGCTGCAAGCAAGTTAAAGTGAGGATAATATAAATCGGCACATATTAACTTTGATACTTTCGCTCTCTTTTAAAATAATTTGCGTGGTTTTATCTTGCTTTGTTTTACTCGATAATTGGGCTGAAACGTAAGTAGTTTACCAAAAACGCCGAACTTTGAAAATGATTTTCTCAAAAAGGCCATTTTTAATTTTTTTTTAAATCCCTCTGATTGTAGTGAAGGACGTCATCTACCATTCTGCAGAAAAAAAAACGTTGCATTATTTTGGTTGCTAACAAGTTATAGTGCGTAAAATGTGACCATGCCAGCGTAGCGGCCGCGTCGTTCCTAGTGTGCTGAAACTCGGATATAAGTTGTTAAAGATACGTGTACGTGACATAATCACAAATGAGCAGCTCCATACCAACAAATGCGCTGCCAGGTGTCATGGTTCAGCAAGCTTTGTCTTGCGATCAGCCGCTTGACAAACCCGCAGTAGCGGCAGCTGCGGGCGCTCACATTACATGAGTGCCGCTTCGACTGCGGATGAGCTCCTTTTGCGCGCCAAACTACGCTCAGAGGACAAACGAGAGAAGGAATGCATCACTGTGAAAGTTAAAGGCTGTTAAGTGCCAACAAATGTCATAGTATGCAACGAAAACTCTGCCGGCGATTTCCCAGCTACCGCCTCCAGTAGTGCGCTCATATGTTGCTTTCTCTCTTCTGATGGCCTAAAGATAATCAAGTTCATTGCATGAGCAACATATGACACAAAAGAAAGCCATTGACATCTAAAGAAAGCTGTCATACGTGCTTCCAATGGTCGAACAACTCAAACTGCAGTTGTTCTTCATCTCGTGCCAGAACACTTGTGTCAGCCGGCTGTGAAAAGAAGTGTGTCCAAGTCCACTGCTTCATTAAAGAACCGCTTTTACAATACTCTATTGTTGTGCGTCCGCAGATAGAACATTCAACGCAGGTCGAGTGTTTATCACGATATTTTGCGGCTTCGGGCATAACAGCAGGGAGAAAAATACATGGGTGCTGTATTGAATGCACTCACTGGGAAATTGCTGCAGAATTTTCGTTACATAGAATGAAATTTGTTGGCACTTAACAGCCTTTAACTTTTACAGTGATGCATTCCTTCTCTCGTTTGTGCTCTGAGCGTAGTTTGGCGCGCAAGCGGAGCTCATCCGCAGTCGAAGCGGCACTCATGTAATGTGAGCGCCCGCAGCATCGAGCTGCCGCTACTGCGGGTTCGTCAAGCAGCTGATCGCAAGACAAAGCTTGCAGAACCATGACACCTGGCTGCGCATTTGTTCGTGTGGAGCTGCTGATTTGCGATTATGTCACGTACAAGTATTTTTAACAACTTATATCCGAGTTTCAGCACATAACGAACGACGCGGCCGCTAGGCTGGCATGGTCACATTTTACGCACTATAACTTGTTAGCAACCAAAACAATGCAACGCTTTTTTCGGCAGAATGGTAGACGACGTCCTTGACTTCAATCAGAGGGATTCTAAAAAAAATTGAAAATTGCCTTTTTGAGAAAATCATTTTCAAATTTCGGCGTTTTTATTAAATCCCTTACGTTTCAGCCCAATTATCGAGTAAAACGGAGCACGATAAAACCACGTAAATTATTTTAAAAGAGAGCGAAAGTATCAAAGTTAACCTGTACCGATTTTTATTATCCTGACTTTAGCTTGCTTGCAGCAATAAATTCCTGAAATACAGGTATTTTGTGCGATTTGCCAAGTTTGTGATTTTTTTCTTCAAAATTACTTCGACAAGCAAGGGAAATAATAGACTCATAAGATTGTATTTAACTTGTTCTTTGAGGGGAATAAGTACTGTGACGAAGAAGTGCACCGTTATTTCCCTAGGTGCGCTCAAAATTCAGAAATCGCGAAATTGACGGGAGAGTGTTTTTTGCGGCCAAAACATCTATATTTGTTTTCAGGTGAACAACATTTTTTTTTTCGCCAAACTAACTGCGAAACCGTTGTTCTGGGTGTAATGCCTAGACCTACAGTAAATTTGCATCAAAATTGGGAATGGTGACCGGGACCTCGTGTTCGATCTTATCTGGACACACCCAGCTGCTTATCTTCTGCACATCATCGGACCGTAGCTAGCAATTCGTTGCGACAAGACTTGCATATCTGCTCTAACGTGAGTGCCGACGCTGCGTAAGACCATGAGTGTAGTCGACGTGTCTGGCAAGCCCACGATATGCGCAACACTACTAAATTTGCACAAGGACGCCGATCCACCTCGCAATGCTTGGCTAAAAGAGAATAAAACCCGGCATAGGCTGCTACTAGCTGACTGCTTCGCATTAAATTAATTCCCACAATGCGTGGAATCTGCCGGATATTTTTAAATCTTCCTCGTGTAGATGGCTTCAAGACCAGCGAGGCACACGAAGGCTTATATTCCTTGCGCTACTCTCTATGACTCATTTCTTCACCGGAACAGGAATCGGCCTCCATTGTGAGGCGTCTGGCCACGACCGCCCAAATGAAGCTCACCGCTCTACCCAGGCCCGCCTACTCCAGTAGCTGCTGCACATATGACCACGGCTGTGGTCCGACTTAAAGCAGGGGAGGGTGCTAATAGATCTCTGTATCCGAAGAGGCCGCCACTGGAAGCTTAACCTGGGAACGTTCAACAAGAGAGCACCATCGAGTGAAGCTAGACTAGCAGTGTTACTCGAGGAGTTAGAAAACCTTAAATGTGATATGATTTGCCTTAGTGCGGCTACAACTCGGGAAACATATACGATACTAAGTGGCCCGTTCTCCGCTACAGGGCTATCTCTTATAACAAAGAGTGCGACGTGCGATCTACAAAGAGGATCCACAAACACTGAAGAATTCTATAGCATAAACGAAAGGGTAGCTGTCACAAACGAGCGCGTTATAAAGCGCGCGCGCGGCCGCTTTCAAACAGCAGCGGGGTAGAGCGGCGCGAGCCGCTCGCCCAAGAAGCGCGAACGACGAAAAAACAAGTATCAAAAGACGCCGACGCGTCGCATTCTCCTCACCCACTCGAGCCAGACGCAGACAACGCGATCAAACGCCCGGCAAAGCCTGGAAACATCTCGAAGAGAAGCATGACGCATCACCGAGCGACGCCGCCGCGATTCGAACCTACGAGAAAGCTCTCGCCCTTTTCCTAGCCTTGGCTGTACTACACGACGGAGATGGCTCCCGACGCTTCTAGAACCCTGGGGAGAGGAGATAAAAGCGTGCGGCGACGATCCGTCAGTCAGTGAGGAGTGAAGGAGTCAGTGAGTGAGTGAGGCAGTCGGCCCGGAGATGGTGAAGTTATGCGGAGTGTGGCCCCGTCAGCCAAAGAAGACGTGTTTATGATGGTGTGCGGCCAGTCGATCATCGACCTGGAAGAATCGGATCAGGGTTGCCAATGGTGGCTACTTTTCGCCAAATTGGTGAATTTGAGAGGCCCGTGGCAACGTAAAATTATGAATGGCGACATGGCGAATTTTTGGCGATTTTCAGCTTAGGTCTCCACTGAGTTATGCATCCTAAGCTCAGTGCCTTCCCAACGAATGAGCGGCACTATTCTCTGTATTTTTCTGGGTTTTGAGGTGCACATTACGCGCCGTTTTGTATGTCCATCCCGTAACTCGTTTGTATCTCCTCAATTCATCTAGATGCTTCTAACTCAATTCATCTAGATTCATCTATATGCTTCAAAGCTTCGCTAAAGTTTCGCTTCTGAAGGGGCTAGATGACGGGTTGGTCGTGTGTTCCAGCCATTTGTTCCGCCAAAGCTCCAACTATTCTGAATAGCTTGGCGACCTTTCACCGCTGCATTATCCCCTAATCGAGCTCGTATAGCGAAGATGGGCGGATACGCGGGTGTTCGTGCAATAAAATTTTATTCATTCAGGCATTTTCTACTGTTCTCGGTGAGCGTGTGCAATGAAAACAATTGCTATATAACATTTTACAATGTCTACCTGTTCAATTATAACGCACTGGATTGGCGCGGGTAGATATAAGTGATTATATGTGAAAGGGACAGTGGCGTCCGGTATCATATAGTTCACACTGAAAGGTATAAGACTCACTAATGAACGATACCTGTAAGAATTCTGTCTTACTACTTTCAATAAACCTGTTAATCCTTTTTTTTTCATATGAGGGGATGTAAAGCTGTCTACAAACAACGCCTTCGCGGCTTTCGCCCAAAGTTTACCACACTTTTACCTTTCAAACGAGCGGACAGGGATGGAAGGATATCATGAGCGTTTTATCCTTTCATACTTGCGCCTCCGCGCACATCTTGCGGCTAGTCGGAGAACCAGGTGCAGCACTCCCATGGTGAAGGGGCGATGCGCCTGGCATTGAGAAATGTCAAGATACTTTAAGGGCTTTGAATGGCACTGTATTCTACGGGGCTATACATCAGTGAAAATTCCTATTACTAGGATATACCGCACACATCTAGAATGGCGACTTTTTTGGCGAAATTTCTAAAAAAGATGGCTACTTTTGGCGACTTTCTGCTCGTTGTTTGGCGACATTTACTCGAAAGTCAGTGGCAACCCTGAATCGGATGACGACGCCGTGTGAGCCGTGACAAGTTACGACGACGGTTGAGCAACGACAGGCACCGCTGGAGTTGGCGTGAGTGTTTCCTTGAACAGAAGCATTCAAGTACCGTCCAAGAATTGTGGACTGGATACGCCATTGTATATTTAGGACTTGAACTGTCACTGAATAGTTGTAATGCATGCGATTGCATTTGTAGCGTGTGATCTATTTGTTTAGTTCCTGTTGTGTAAACACCATCTGAGTTATATGGTGAAGCTTTAACTGGTACCAGCCGAGTGTGCATGGGTTTGTGATATTTGTATTCCCTTAACTGAGATTATATTTCGTTTTCGTTTGTGCTATCGACTCTCGGCTCTGACTCGGTCTTTGGTCCACAACCGGCGTTCGCTGGCGCACCAAAAGGACCAACTCTAAATTGTTCGCGCTTTCGTGGTGCGTTTTCGGAGGGCCGAGACGCCAGTCCTTGGAATCCGCCCGGCGATTGCCAACCCGATTAACGGGATCAGTGACAGTAGCAAACCTCGTGCTCAAGCTAAATAAGGGGTGTAAACTCAGAGTAGCACAGGTGCGCCCTCCAACTTCCAACCATGACGATGAAGTAGAATAATTCTACGAGAATATTGAATTTGCAATGCAAAAGGCGCGCAGGTAGTACACCATAGTCATGGGAGCCTTCAATGCAAAAGTAGGAAGAAAACAGAGAGAGGAAGAAGCAACCGGTAAGGATGGCATTGACTCTATGAAAAATAAAGGAGAGATGTCAGTGGAATTCACAGAACGAAATCGACACCGCATAATGGACACCTTATTCCGAAAGCACTGGAATATGAAGTGGAATGGAAAAGCAATAACGGGGAAACAAAGAACGAAATAGACCTTATATTATCCGGTGACCCATGCAAAGCACAGAACGTAGAAGTAATAGGCAAGGTAAAATGTAGTGCACACAGGTTAGTGAGAGCGAGGGCAGCCTTCAATCGGAGAAGAACAAGAGCAAAATTAATCACTAAGAAACAGGTCAACCTAGATGGAATCAGGATAAAAAACAGAGCAAGTCATGATTGCACTTCAGAATAAATATGAGGATTTAGAGAAAAAAAAATACTGATATAGAGTGAATGAACGAAACTGTAACTAGACTGATTTCTGAAGCAGCAATTGAAGTCAGAGGTAAAGCACCGAGGTAAGAAGTAAGCAAACGCTCCCAAAACACAAATACTCAATAAATAAATGACAGCACATGAAAGTGTCTAACTCAATAACTCATACCAAACTGCTCAGCTAACAAAGAAGTCAGTGACATAAACTACAACGTCAAAGAGGTACCACAGGCCGCAGTAGAAAAGGGCGGTGTACTCAAGACAGCTAAAAGGAAGCTCTATTTAGGAACGACCAACATGCACGCTCTTAAAGATAAGCAGGACAATCTTGTCAGCAATTTCAACGACATAGTCAAGGTTGTAGAAGACTTCTACTCAGAACAGTACAGCTGGCCATCCTCCGCTGATTGCGAAGTCGAACAAGGCACAGAAGTCCAACATACCGACCAGGTTAGAGAGGTCACACGCAATATGCCTCAGGCACAAGCGGCCGGAGAACAAGGAATAATAGTCGGCTTGATCAGTCATGGAGGGGATTTCATACGGAAGAGACTTGCGATATTCTACTCTCAATGCCTCAAAACATGAAAACTACCAATGAGCTCGAAAAGTGGCAACATTATATTATTATACAAAAAAGGGCAGAAGAAAGTTGAAGGACACTAAAAAAAGAGTCCGTTAGCTCCTTTTGCAGATTCCTCACTTGCCGCGGATATGACTCTTTCTAAAGACGCACGTCAACTCCCTTTGGAGATCATTGTACTCTCTTCGGAGAGTCGTGTGACCCACGAAACAGATAACGTGCCTCTTTAACGAGAGACATATACATCTTAAGTCGGGACTCTTCGAAAGGAGTCACACATACTCTTTCTTATCTTAGAGTGTATAGGGCATTCATCTTAATTTCACTCCAATACAAAATATTTACGAAGGCAATTTCAAATAGGATAAAAGAAATACTTGACTTCAACCAACCTATATACAGCTGTGCCAGTTTTTTTCTATACAGTGGCCGCGAAGTGTCGCCAGGCGACGCGACCGTAGAACCTGGTGATGTCACCGTCGGAGCAAGTAGGCATTTAGGTTATTTAGGAGGGGTTGGTAATATATTTGGCCATTCCATCGTTCCAAATGGCGAGGAGGTAGCTATACGCATTTAACAATGCTCAAGCGGAAACCGCGGGATGCATAGCATCGCACTCATGCCCACTGAGGTTTCAATGAGCCTTTGGTTTGGCCCAGTTGGTTCATACTTTGATTTTTGAAGAGCAGCGCAAAAAACACAAGTAGGCATAAGTACACAGGATGGCAGAAGATTTCTAATTACATTTCGTCAAGCCAATACAAGCGCTATAAAGGCACATCTTTCAACAAAAGCCACACGTGTTTCTATACAATCATCGATGTACAGTCGACCATCAAACCACAATTTTTTTAAAACCTATATTCTTTGATACTAAGATGAAATCTATCAGAGTAACAACATGGGTTTCACTCTACCGTTCGAAATGCGCACTAGCTTCACTGCGCGTAGAAGTGGAGTGAAAAGCTAAAAAAAATATAGTGATGAAGCGAACAACAATCAATTGTGATAATTTTAGCAACAACAAAAAAAAAAACAAGAAAAACTTCTGAGCGCTGAGCGTGCACTCTTAAAAAAAATGGAGTCACCTTCTCTCCTTTAAGGGAGAAACGGCGATGTCCCCAATGTTCGTCTTCAAATGAAGGAACTTTCCTCCCTTTTCAATGGAGAAACCCGTTCCTCCCCCGTCAAAATCAAGATGGCTGACGCCAAGCCAGTGAAGCGAGCAATAGATTTAGGCCTAGCGAGTGCATCGATTCTCGACTGATAAAGAGTATGCGGCACTGGTAATCACAAAAAACGGTCCCACTGAGCTTAATATCGAACGAAGTGACAATAACATCGAGCATACAAACCTGTAGTGATGAAAACCTCGCGAAACGGAACGACGGAACTCGTACGTTTCGCTCGGCCTGCAAGACGGCGTTCACTTTAAAAGAGACGGCTACTGCAAAGGGGCTCTCACCCGGAGACTGTACGTTAGGCTTGCTGTCTTTATTTGTCGAAGCATCACACGGTGTAGCGACGTTATCCATGCGTTTATGGGGCAATAGGCCCGGACATGTGCCTCCAAAATGTACATTCTGTAGCATCAAAACAATCCCGGCGCAGCAGAGCATAGTTTCGATAGATAGATGTTCAACTTCATATAAGTAGTTGGAGCTGTGAGAGCGCCGCAGCCGTGAAGTAGGTGGTAGCTGGCGCCATCTAGAGGGATTAAACAATACTAAAAAAAATTTGTTTCTGACTGAGGCGGCGTACGTTGATACTACGTTATGGCATTTCGGCAAGGTGGCCCCATTCATGGATTACTCAAGGACACCGGAAAGTTGATACAGATTTTATTAATACGCACACGTTCATTAGGCAGACACATAGTACACACACTGAATTCAATACATACAAAATTCATTCGAATGTATAAAACCTATAACCTGAACAATTCACTACAGACGCGTACGTATAGACGTGTTCACTCATACCCCTCAATGTAGTGTAGGCCCTTATATAGTCACTGAATTACAGTGGACCATGGTGGCACAAGCGATGCGTCAATTTTCTTCAACTATTTACCATTTCATGGCTGCATCACAATATACACAGACATTAATAAATTGTAGCTATGGCTTAGCCAAGCGCACCAGTTAATCTAAAGCCGCATAATAATGAACGATATAATTACAGAGTTGATTAAGTTAGTGCGAAAACAAACCATATTGAGAACCGTTCATACCATTCCGACATTTTGAAGTAGCGCCATCTTTCGACAGCGTCCACAGATAAAATTTCTCTTTCTAATTTCTTTATTTTCTATAGTTACTGTGGGAGGGCGCAACATCGGCAACATGCAGTTCGCCTTCGTCGCGTCGACTTCGTTGAGTTGTTTGGCGTTGACATTTGTTCACATTCTATTTAAGCGTTGACCACAAGTATGACGATGAGCCATGGATTCGTTCAACTGCTAGCCCTTCAATGACAATGCTTCTGATGCGGTACGGCCGTCTCATTTGTGTATGTGTACGTTACAACGCGGCTCGTGCGAAGAAACAAGACAAGATGGCCTCGCACCGGACGGTGTTCTTTCGAGAGCGATGTCAGGCTCTTGGCGTCGCGGCAGCTCGATTACTTGAGTAGAGAAACTAGCGCTACACGGCGCGAATAATGGAAAAGAACGCTACGCGCACTACGTGTTCTGTAATATTTCAGTACGCTGTACCTACGTGCTACTCTGCTACTGTTACGTCACGGTATTCGCCTGGCGTGTCAAATTGCGGTCATTGTGCGACAACTGTGTGGTTGTCGTTGTGGCGGTGGTTAGTCTTGCGTTGGATTTGGAATACTCTTTTCACAAAGGTGAGTGAGAGTGTTAGTCATTACCTACGGTGCACAGCTGTCATTATAAGCGCATTTTGTGTTGAGTTTCGCACGCCAAGCAAAATCCTGAGAACGAGAGATACATATTGCACACGTGCATGAGTCCGTCCTAATTCTCAGTGACGGCATGCGTATTCGAAAACGCATGTGATTGAGAATTTTGGCTTGATTGACAGAAGTCATTGACTTATTTTTCAGATATGTGCAATTCTGATGCAGTTTAACGTTAAAATGCGGCCACGGCGGCCGAATTTCGATGGGGGCGAAAGGCAAAGAACACCCATGTGCTTATGTTCGGGTGCACGTTAAAGAACCCCAGTTGATCGAAATTAATCCGTAGTCCCACACTACGGCGTGCCTCATACTCATACCATAGTCCCTCAATACAAAAAGTATTGAGGGACTATGCTCATACGGTGGTTTCGACACGTAAAGCTCCAGCAATTATATATTATCGTACTTTCACGCATGCACTGCCAGTGGTATCACGTTTGCTAAAATGTTGAAAAAATTAACTTTCATGCTTCTTTATATTGCTTGTTGTATTGATAAGTGCTATAAGTGCTGTGGAAAACTAATAACGCGTGCTCTTGCCACGTATGTTAACGCCGAAAAAAATTAAATTATTGGTGTACACTCTAAGGTGTTCATTAAAACAAGACTGTTTTGTGAAGCGGGACTAACTGTATTTATGGCAAGCAGATCGTGCGCAAGCGTATACAAACAACACGAGACACACGAAAGTATGCGGCGCATCGCGCACACGCCGAGGGATTAAAAAATAAGAAACGGAAAAACGCCACACACGTTACTAAAGAACAAAAACAATGAACGTCACTAGTTTATTCAGTGATTCCACTCCTGCGCCAACTGCGCCAAAGTGCGCCAAATTGTATTTACTGCGCCATCCTGATAATATCGACGAAATTTGCGCCAAACTGCGCCAAAGTCTCGGGTTTGGGGGCGTCTATCACCGGCAATCGCACCGCCGGCGCGTCAGAACATCTGCAGCTCGATCTTGGGGCTGCCAATAAAGTCGCAATCATGGACCAAGAATTATTTCGCTGAATAAATGGCGCTCGCGCGGGTGTTCCGAGTAAGCCACGATGCCATGCACGGTGCCGACACAGCTTCTGTTCTGCAAGTCTGCTCGACAGCAAAACGCGCTCTCCGCAGAGGCTCGTGACGTCTAGGCCTATCGGTAGCGAGAAAGTGCGACGGCGATTCATCGGTGGACGTCGTCAGTTCCAGAAACGCTGCTGATAGCTCGTTTCAAGCGTCGCACGGCACGTAAGGAAAGCAATGTTCAGTAATAACTACATGAGTGCCGCTAAAATGTCTGTCACTTCTGTTTCCGGACATCGCGGAATGAAATCTGGGATCGCTCGCAGTAGATATATGGGACAATATCGAATTTTCCTTGCTTCGCGTTTATGGAAGAGCACGCGAACGGTGGAAACGCGTTGACACTTTTCCTCAGATATACTTTATCCATGGATCTTCATCCAGAACAGCTTTTTCGTAATTCCTTCCGCCAGCACGTCCGAGTTTGTAATCATTCTGCGGTAAATACCCCCTAAAAGGCCCTGCCCTTTCGAGCTCACGTGCTAGGGTTCCAATTCGAATTTTTTGCTTGCTTTTTTAAAAATGTCATCTCATTAGTAAAATCATATCTCCTGGTCGGAGCAGCCGCAAATGCGCAGCTGTCAGTAGCGGGCCCGTCGCTGACGGCCCACAGTGAAGCGGCTACGCCATGTTACACGCACGCCCCTCCCTATCGGGGGTCAATAGCTAACGGTTAAAAAAACTCAGTTTCGCTTAAGGGCGAAGCAATGAATGCGATACCAAAAAATTGTATTGTGAAACGAAATAAGACTAGCAGCTAACTCTTTTGGATCCGATCTCGCGTAACTCAACACTGGTTTAAGAATATGGCCCATCCAGGAACCGAAGCGTTTCTTGCTCTGAGTTCTCTAAACGCGAAGTAAGCGTTGAGAGCACAGCAAGTTTACGAGCCGTCTCCTGATGCCTTGAGATAGCGCGCACGCAAGCGACTGCGCCCTTCGAACGATGCACCCCCCCCCCTTCCGCTCCCCTGGCGTCCCTTCATGCTCCTTACGAAAGACGGGCGGGGCGTTTCCTCTCTGTTTGATGAGCAATCGACGGCAGGCCCGCACGCGGGAAGATGTTATCTCATGCGCTGTCCGTGCGACGGAGACAGACGGCCGGCTAGTTTATTCTCCGCTTCAGCCGCATTCGTCGCCAGCGCTCGCGAGCTTTTACCCGCGGCTAGAATGCGCGTGGTGATGTTATTAATTTGGACTTTATACGGAAAATTACGGCACTGGAAAATTACGGTACGGTACGGCCCGGAAAATTACGGTACCCTCTTAGGTGATTTGGTGGGGGGGGGGGGGGGGGGCGCCCCCCTTGTGCGCACGCCTATGCTCCTGAGATGATTTTTTCCATGAGATTTGCAATGAATCGAAATATTTCTAACTTTCATAAGAGCCCCATAATAATACTCAGGTGCTTGAATGTTAATGCAATATGCTTCTGTATTGCACTCCAGGATGTAAAATTCGCTGCTCCAAAGTGCTCCCAGATGCAAAATTATCTGCTCCAAAGTGCTCCAAGATGAAACTTTTGCTGCTCCAAAGTGCTCCAAAACCGAAATTTTGCTGCTCCAAAAATTGCTCCAAGTCAGAAGTCCTCGGTAGCATCACTGTTTATTGCTCGCATCAATCCTAGGTACAAGTAATTGCACGCGACTGGCCGAGATCAGTAGCCCTGGATTGGCTAGTTTGAGGCTGCCGAGTGAGCGCGAAAGGGCGGCCGCTCTCCGCAGCACGGAATCACGATGTAACTCGGCGTGCGCATGCGCGCGCGTTCCAGTCGTGGTTGAGGAGACAAGTTTCTCCATTGGCGCTTGCCGCAAGAGGGCGTGACGAGTAAATCGTCCCTAGAGTTACTGTATATGCTACCTTTAGGTAGCAGAGTTGCGCATCTGTCTTCCAACGCCGCTAGCAACCATGCATTGCGGAGAAGCTGCCGCCTGGGCCCATTTTTTTTAATTCTCGACGCCGCCGCTGCAGCGAACTGAATTAACACTAGCCATCGACAGCCAATGTCGATCGCCGGTCATCGACACGCCAGACAGGTTAATCGGTAGCGCAAAGGTCCGGCTAGCAACCACAGCTATGCGGTGAAGTCGCACTCCATTTTTGCAGGCGAGATGCCTACCGCGTCGCCGATAAACATGTCTGGCGTGTCGAAGGCCGGCGATAAACATTGGCTGTCGATGACTAGTGTTAATTGAGCGAGCTGCATCGGCGGCGTCGCGAAATACAAAAATTGGCCCGAGCGTCAGCTTCTCCGCAATGCATGGTTGCTAGCGGCGTTTGGAAAACAGATGCGCAACTCTGCTACCTAAAGGTAGCATATACAGTAACTCTAATCGTCCCCAAAGGAGAAAGTCGCTGCTCCGAAGGAGGAACGGAGCCCGTTGCTCCATTCTCGCTCCCCTTTTTTTTAGAGTGTGGTTACACAGCATGTATGAGAACAAAATTTTAACACATGACACAATACAAAAAATGCGGCAGATTCCACGCACTGAGGGAATCGATATAATGCGAAGCAGCCAGCAGAGAGCTGCATACATCGCCTTCTGTCTCTTTGAGGAAAATGAAGTCATTCATGTCATGACATCTAGTTCACTATATAACCCATGCTTGTCATGCATGCATGCATGCATGCATGCATGTGCAATCTTTTATATAATGAAACGTATATTTTGGTATATACAATGCATGACCTGTCATTTATGTTCGTCACGCACCCATGTCATGCTATACCAATTTTTGCGTATATTCAGTTAACAAAGCGGCCGGAAGCGCACCAAGACAGTGTTACGTAAATCATGCCGTACATGGCATGCATGCTATGATTTGCGCCTTAGCACCTGTCATTTATGTTCGTCATACAGTCACGTCACACAATACCAGTTTCGCATTTAAAAATTCAATTATTTTCTTGACTAGTACACGGACGGCATACCTAGGGGTTTTTTTTATGCTCCTGGCATTGTAATAGGCCTCAATCACTTCTCTTTCTAGCCTTTCTGCTGCTTTCTTCAGGAAGACTGCGTTTTCGAATAGCGATGTGCATTCGAGGTTCTTCTATTGTGTGTCTATAGATGCCCTCCCCTCCCCCCTCCCCAAATTGCTGCGCACAACCAAACTCTGTTTTCTTGCTCTCTCGTTAAAACAACGACCAGTTTGGCCTATATGTTTACGACACCACCTGAAAAGGAATTTCATAGATTACCCCCCCCAATCCCCACCCCATAAGACACCCAGTGGAACGATGTACATGCAGTTTAGCGTAGGCAATGTGTCTTTCTTTGTGCATCATTACACACACCTTCGATAATTTACAGGGAGCAGCAAAAAACTCGTTACTCCTTACCTGTTGGCTACTTTCGTGGCACTGTGACACACCCTGTGCATGCAGGGCATTACATGCAGGTGTTTTCACGATGAAAGGATTGCTTGCGTCACTGAAATCCCCTCAAGTCCTGTAGTATTCGCTCACTTGCGCTTACGACCTATTGGGAGGAGAAGCCTGCTTTCGCCAACCGCTCAGCCTGAAGTCCGAAACTTCCTCATATTTACGGATGCCCGACTTTTGAAGGGTAGAGCGACAGCAAAAAGTCACAATTGCTCTTTTCGTTATCTTGGAATGGGCCCCGTCATATGGTAGCAAAGACTGTTGTTCTGTAAGACCTGCAAACACGATCACACTAAAAAATCAGCTGTAAATCTAGGAACTCGTGAGGCGACTCGTGAGTAATCTTGAGGCCTCCAGCAATAATGGAAAAGCGCTCAATTACACTGTGAACCAGTTCTTCACAACTAATACGACGAGAAACTTGCACGAACACAAGAGTCACCCACGTACCTCAGTACTGGCAGAACCTGAGTACCAGAGAGACAAGTCTTTCATACGGCACTCAGCAGAAGCAAGGTAACAGGCATGACTAAAGACCCAATACAAATCCCTTTTCTATGTACATTGCAATTTTCATAATGGATGATTGTAGCCGAATTTAAGTAGAAGTTCCAAAGTTCGAGGAAGCGTTTGGTGCTGCTTCCTGTTGTACTCTGAAACGTCGGCTGACATCGATAATAGCCTAGTTATTTACCTTTTTTTATTTCATATATTATTCCGCATTTTTCCACCCTAAGCGCAGATTATCCGACCAGACACCTCCTTGGTTAACGTTCCCTCCTTTACCTCTTCGTTTCTCTGTTTTTGTGTCCTTGAAGCAGTGGCTGAGAGCTAACTACGTTAAATTTCAGCCGTTTTCTTGGCATAATAGATATCAAAAACAGAATATCGTACTTTTCTTAAAAATGCTAGCGTCAAGTGACAATTTTGTCATTAAAACAAGCAACAATCCTTCACTCGACGGAAATATATTCAAGAATAAAAGAACAAAGAAACATATCTAGAAAGTCTAGAAGCAATATTATCTAGATGAAATATTTTTGAATACGGGACCATTAAGAAGTTAAATGTATTAAAAGAAACCATGCGTTTTCTCCGCGCTTCTGCGGTGGCTTTCTCTCCTAGTTGTGTCAACAAACAAGCTCTAAAGGATTACATGAAGCCCCTCGAGACGGGGAAACTATGTCACGTGCCTTTAGCGAATTCACCCCCACTTCTGTTTTGGTTTCGCAACTCTGATTGAGAAAAATTTTAGGAACATTTCCGAATCAACGCGAATAAAATACAGCCAGATTCATGGCAGGAAGAAATGAGGAAAAGAGGGTGGGGGCAGTTGCAAGTATTAGAGTTTACGAAACAATAAAGTTAGTCTCAGCTGTTTCCAGAGGGCCTCGATCAATTCCAATAGAAAAAGGGCTCTAATCCTCGTTTTCCCGCTTTTGTGCAAATGTCATATTCGACCCAAAACCGAATCGCTTAAGCTTTCGTGTGAATTCTTGCTTTTCTCTTTATTTTCGATTTTGCCCCGGCGTGTTCGTGGATGTATGCTTGGAGCCCACAACAATGCGTCAACAGAATTTGCCCATTCGGGCATGTCGACGCCTGCATGACCACGTCTTTTGTTAATCCTTCGTTTTTTTTGGGAGACGAATAATTATTTGCGAGATGCAAAGCGAGGCACTGGGGAGAAGGACGGAGTGGGGCGGCATGACTCATTTTTCAACTTCGCGTTTTGTATATGTCTTGCCCTTTCTAATAGCGAAGGCTTCGAGGAAGAACCGGAAGTCTGTGACCAAAGAGGCCGGAAATTAGAAGGAGACACGAATTTTATAATCTGCTGTGTTTGACAGGCAAGGGTTTGGCACGCCCCTCGGCATACGTCAGCTGACACTCTCGTTCTAATGTAAAACGACAATGGTTCTTCGATTGTCGTTTTGCTCTCTTTCTCTTTAACTCATTCGTTTTTCCTCGCGTGTATGCATTTTTGTTATCCACCTATCACCAGCCGAAATGGTCGAGGTGTACAATCAGCGCGTATTGAGGCATTCAAGCAAACACGGCTGTTGACTGGTTTCGTAAATATCTAATAGCAGCATAAACAGAGTGGAACTAATCAAAGAAAATCAATCCTTCATGTTTACTGCCTGTATATGTTCACTTGGCGTATACGTAGATGTGGGCGTTTACACTGACTAGAACGTTTCGTGACAAGGCTGCTTTTGACAACGTATTCGAAGCTTCAATAATTACGTCACCTATGCAGTCGAATTTCCCTAAACGAATGAAAGATTTTCGAATAAAATAAAACCTAAAGGAGATGTACTAGAAGCGCCTAGATGCACGAGAGATATCTTTTTTTAACAGGTTTGAAAACATACTTTGCCTAAGGCGATGATGTTTGCTCCTCTGCTCTTCACTTCTGCGCAGCCGAAAGTTATGATGGTGTATTCAGGTCCAATCTCTTCGCTAATTAGGAGAATCGATATTTATGAAATTTTAATTACTGGTTGTGTGATTACAGTTGAGAGAAAGAGATAGATATAGAGAGAAAGAAACAAATTAATAAGGAAGGGAGGTTAACCGGTAGAGAAGCTTCTTATTTGCTACCTTAGAATAGGGGGAACTAAAGAACGAAATAATAGCACTGTAGCAAATAAATATAACACGTAGGAGTGTGGCTATTGCAATAAGGTGCCGTTTGGGGCTATATGCAATTATTGGTATTTTAAAAGCACTAATTGTTTTTCACCCTAGGTTCTCCGTCTGCTACCCTAACTGCAGCTATACGTTTACTCGAAAAAAAAGTGTTACAACTGTTAAAGAAATCTTTTCACATTGCTTTTTAAAAAAGCTGTATTTCTCGCACATATATAGAGGGAGTACAATTTTCTTCAAAACGTGGTTGTGTAATAGCCGATTGAACGCTTCCACGTATTTGACGCATTACTCTTAGCCATTATTCACATGCAAATATTCGATTTGCAGCCTTGGCGCAAGCCGCAAGAAAACATATCACTCTTTTCTCCGAGAGGTATTTGTGGCTGTAGTTGCATAGAGGTACTGTGTAATACAAGCTGTCTTTAAGGCCAACACTATACACAAGAATGATTTTTTTTCTGGAAAATTCACAACCAATAAAAGGGGCAGAAAAAGTATCGTCCGTAGAAACATCATAGTTTGCCACTAAACTTGTTATTTTTCTAAGGAAAAATGAATTGCTCTAGTTAGAAAAAAAAGCTCCTCCAATTATGGCTTTGAGTTTGATTTGACACATCAACGTCCAGGCTGATGACGCTGCCAAATCATCGAGATACCTTTCTCGAGAAAAGATGCGGCGACACTCGTATCGGTACAAGCTTGGCGCCTCCAGCGATCCCTCTGGACAGATGCTAGTCACCAGTACGTACCTCTTTACAAGATCGACCCATCGTATAACTTCGATATGCCGCGAGACCTAAACAGACAAGAGGAAACATGCTTACACCGCATCAGACTAAACGTCGCATACACCAACTACTTCAAGAGCAAGATTAAGCTGTCGGACTCTCCAATGTGCGTCCAATGTAACGTCCCAGAAGATCTGCATCATGTTCTTTGTGAATGCAAAGCGGTACGTATCAGAGAGACAGTCTCTGAAGGCGGCCTTGCATCTTCAATGGGGATCGTGATTAGAGTTGCGACATGTTCTGGGCCCATGGCAAAGCAGCACCTGTGCTCTACGTGCCACGAAAGCGCTGTTGACTTTCTTGCGGGCCACGAGCCTGAATGAAACTTTGTAAACTTGTGTGGCTGTATGTGTTATGCGTTTATCACTGTATATATCATAATCGTCACCCAGCGCCTGGAGTAGCATGTCAGGCGAACAGCCAGGCAAACATCTCCAGCTTTTCATTAAAATGTTTAACTATCTATCAATCAATGATTGCCTTACAATACTACCAGAACGCATTCTTTCATGAAAAACTTCAGAGCCAGCTAACCAACAGTAAGAAAGCCCCTTGGTAAATTTTGCACGGCGATTGTGAGCTAAAAATTGTGAAAAAAGCCGGTTTAAAATCTTCTTGGTCGTTGTGTGATGCAACACCTTTAAAATGGCAATTACCCAGGAAGAATTTACAGCGTTAGAAGCACAGACCCTCGACTAGCATGTTTGGTCCCTCTTATCTTTGATTATATTATTTTTTCGAATGGTCTTATTTCTCCAGAAATATACAGAAATTTGAAGCGAAGCTAAATGCCATTCAGCATGACGCGGTTTAACAACGAAATAAGAGTGAAGTTTGCGTGGCATGAGGTTTGAAGAAAATAAAACCAGCAACTAGTGCTACTATATGTACGAAAGTCCAAATAGTACAAAAACTTAGGCACAAGAAAATGAATCGGCAACATCTTTACATGGGTGTGTAGAACGTTTCTAGCGATACTTTCCACAGAATATGCATACGAAATAAAAGATTAGCACAGCTTCGCTGACTTAACGTCGCGAAGACTGACGAAGCAGCGGAGCTGGTGGCTTTTGCTTGGCTTTAGAGTCTCTTTTATTAAGTACTATTTTAGCTGGGGCATAGTCATCACAATGTGATGCCACGAAACCTTCCCTCAGCTCCGGCTGTAGCCACTTTTTCTCGGAGACAGAAGCCTTCTAGGACTCACAAGCCAGGCTCGAATTCTCTTCCGTGCTGGGCGGCCAAGCAATTTTCCTCCCGTTGAACCTTGTGGTAGGGTAGTCGTGACGCCAACTCTCTAAATTCGAATAAGAATTTATTGATGTATATATTCCGGTATTTTCCCATCGGAAATAATTTATTTCTTTCGCCGAAAAATCGCAAATGTTTTGGCACTATCGCCGGCCAACAACAGCATAATCATCCACAGCACTATCGATATATATCGATAGTGCGTAATTATTCACAGCACTATCGATATCGCAAGGTATCGCAAATGTTTTGGCCCTGTCGCAGGCCAACAACAGGATAATCATTCACAGCACTATCGATATATATCTACAGTGCGTAATTATTCACAGTGCGTAATTATTCACAGCACTATCGATATATATCGATAGTGCCGTTGTTGGCCGGCGATAGTGCCAAAACATTTGCGATACCTTGCGATTTGCAATACTCAGTTCGCCTAATTTATGAGCAATTTTTCAGTGGAAGAAATAAATTATTTCCTATGTCAAAATACCGGAATATGTACACCAATAAAGTCATATTCAAAAGTAATCAGTTACACCTTACAATTAACAAACTTAGCTTTTGTTATCGCAAAATGCAATATAAATTTGAAGCAGTGCTGTTCCACCACAGGTAACGGCTTCACTTCCGATAAAGCTGTACAGGTCAACTTAATTATCATGTGTCAGCCAAGCGTTCTGGTGAAGGAACAAGGGCATGTCAATTTTTTCTTGCCGTTAACATGCTACTTTTGCTCCATTATATACGACACACTCGGGGAACCAAGCTGATGCTGCAATTAGTCCGCGCCGTTGATTTTATACTATCGATAGTATCGATAGTACCATCGATAGTTCGGCATCACGATAGCATAGCCATGCATGGTATAGTAGAAAGGGGAGGAAAGGGAAGTGGGGGTGAGGAGGAGGGAAAAGAGGAGGGGAACGCCACTACCTCCGCTGTTTCCTCAGCCTACGCATCACTAGCGCGTAGCTGCCTATATTTTTTTATATTCACAACCATAATTCGCATAATTGTTACTTGGGAACCCAATGCATATATTGCTATCGAGCTGTGAGGGTGCGCCCATTTGTTCCTTCAACGCGGGAGGAATGCCACAAAGCTGTCTTTTTCACTCGCAAGAATTTGACGCATTCTCACCACTTTATTTCTTCCCATACCCTAATTCTCTTCCCCCAGCGTAGGGCAGCAAACCCGATGCACGCCACGTTGTGCTCCCTGCCTTTCCTTTCTCCACCTCTTTGACTCAAACACGAAATAGCTGCGGCGCGGTACGCTCGTTCGTGCTGCTTCTCTTTTATCTAATATCGCTATGGCTGCAACAAATGCTTACAGTTGCGCTGCACTCTAAGCGACGTAATCCCATGTTAGAACGAAAGAAGGTAAATTGTTCGAGCGGCTCGTTTCCTTGTTAGACACAACCGAATGAACAACAGATAGTTAAGCCAAGTATACCATAGGGGACTACATTGTGTTTAACAAAATACGTTGCTGGGTTAGTTGGTTCACAATCTTCAAAAATAGATAGCGCGAAATCGACCAGGGCTACGAAGGAACACAGATGTACAGGACAAGTGCTACTCGCAACTAAGCTTTATTCAGAAAAAGTCTCCCTAGATATATACACAGCCGGGTGGCGCGCGCAGGCGCATTGTACATGACAGTCAACAACGCTAATCAGGATCGGCAGAGCAAGACATATTCACATCACAACCAAGTTTCTAAAACCAGGTTTTCTTTAGCACAACAGAAGTGTCACTAATACAATCACTGTGTTTCTTTTTAATATGATAAGCCTCCATTAGTTCTCTCGCCAGCGCATTCCCACTTCTGCCCAGAATTCGAACGCTAGTAAGCACTGGCTCACAGGCACAGGTTCTACAATGCATAGGTAGATGAAAAGCCAAACTATTTTTAACAGATCGCTCGTGTTCCCGTGCTCGATCGTTGACGCAACGACCGGTCTGTCCGATATAAACCTTGCCACAAGTGAGTGGGATTTCGTAGACGACGCCTACGGCGCATGCAACGTAGGGCCGAACGTGCTTTTTTCCGCACGTCGGTTTTTTTAAGTGGTCCCGAAATGCCAGCGCATAGCCCAGCCACTTTATGCGGCGCTGAAAAAACTATAGGTACATTGTACGTATTTGCCACATTTTTTTCAATTGTGTGACACTTTGTGCACATACCACACCACTTCCAACTTTTTTTTTCTGCGCGAGCAGAGTCAGCTCTCTTCTTGCCCTTGAGTTTCTGAAGGAGGGTTTCGGACACAGCACTCAAGTTCGAGCAGGGGAACCCAGCCGCCTGTAAGCGCTCAATCTGGCCATTAAAACTATCCTGAGCCAAGTGAACGCAGGACTTTGCCAGCACCGATTCAAGGCATTGTGAGGCAATAGATCGTTTTACAACCTTACTATGAGCAGAATCAAAGGGTAAAAGCTTTTTTTCAGCACGCGGAGAGTACTTCCAGCAAATATGCTGCCCCCTTAAAATCATATTACTATCTAAAAATTGCAAGGTGTCATTGTTAGGTAGTTCATGGGTAAAGGTTAAGCCCTTTCCATGTCGTCTGAACAGGTTAAAATATCCTCAACAACACTAGTATTCGTCTAGGAGGCATTAGTGTTTGAAATCACGAGAAAGTCGTCTGCACATCTAAAAACTCGTAGAACTTTCTCGCTGTCCAATAGGTTATTCAGGTCACGGTCAATAGCAGCCAAAAAAATATTGCGAAGTACTGGGGCCAATACAGAGGCCCTTTCGCTGGATGAATATCTCACTGTAAGAAGCAAAATAAGTTGAGGATAGGTAGTACTCTAGTAAGATCATAAAGTTATCGACCGAGATACCGGTAGAATTCTGGAAAGCAACATCTCCGTTCTTTTCTATAGAACAGCGCACGGCAGGTAAAAGGGCATCGTGGGAAACGGAGTAGAACGAGTCATCTACATATATCGAAAAGGCAGACTTGCACGAGGCAAGAGAAGCCAGAAACGTTGTCACTTTCTTTGGAATTTTTTACAATATAGGGATCCTCAATAACTAGAGCGTTTAGCTTTTTTTTAACAAAAACTGACTTAGCTGCTGCTGCCAAGTACTCTGATCAGTAACAATGCTTCTAAAAGGCATGTCGACGTTATGGGTTTTCAGACTTAAAATTACGGACAATGACAAAACCTTACTGTCCATAATAGACTTACACAACCCTGAAAGTTGCAGCTCTTTACACAAAGAAACAGCTTTTGTTTTTACCTTGCTCATATGCAGGTTTACTTTTGCAGGAACGAAATTCTTGGTCAAAGCTTCAGTGGCTTTTTGACGAAACGTCGCTGACGGCAACACCACAAAACCGCTGTCCTTATCGCCTGTCCTGTGCTGGTAGTCGGGGTCGATTTCGTGCTATCCAATTTTGAAGAGTATATTTTTGTTGTTTTTAGCTGTAGTGCAACAGTTATGACATACATTAGAATGAATCAAAGTGGACGAAAAAACATTCTTTCGGTCGAAGTTTTTGGTCCAGTATCTGCATCTATTAAACATGGTTGTGACTTAGCAGTCTTTTCAATTCCCTTCCATCCGTTTACACTTGTTGGATGTGGCGTAATATCCTTGAGACAGTATGAACTTCTCTGGGAGCTCTTAAATACGGGTTCCCGCATAGATGCCAGAAGTTTTATGCAAATCTTTGAAATATCCCGCTGCCCGTGCGTATGATTCAACTCTCTTTCTTCCTTTATCTCTCCACTCAATGGAGAGCAAAGAGGTGTGATCAAGCTTGACCACGCTGTAGTTTTCAGCTCTAATGGATGAATGTTAGTCGTTGTAGGAGTGGAGAATGCAGGAACGAAATCTTCCTGTCTTTCGCAAAATGCGGACGACAGTATCACTTAGCGAACGCAATAGACCCTTATAAATGTACTCGCAAGGTAACCTCTTTGAAGCTTAGTATGGTTTATTGCAAATCGACAAGACCGGTTGCGTAAAACGAAGGTGCAGTGCTTTTCCGCTTCACCTTAATGAATTGATATGGATGTGAAGGAGCGTTCTAAAGTTTACTTGTTGATTTTACGCTATGCACCTGGTGAACGCACGCGTCAATTCAAAGAGACAGAGGCAGACAGAAGACGAGGTCAGGTAGGCTAACAAGACGCTAATGTCCGGTATGTTACCCTGCACTGGCGTGTGGAAATAGGGTTGGAAAGAAGACAGAAAGATAGGAAAGTAGAAAAAAAGAAAAGAACCAATCACATGCACACAAGAGCGTTCCAATTAGAGCCGTTCCGGTAGGCCAGTAGATCGCAGAAAGCCTAGTAGCGCTTTTACAACCTCCCGTTGCGACGTTAAGCCTGTACGGGGGTGTCACATTCTTTCCCTCGACAGAGGTTGGTCGTCCAACTTGTTCAGAGCTTGCAAAGCGATTGTCTCTGTGTACTGTACTGCGGGGAGTTGCACAGAACATGTCGAACCGTTTCTTCATCGCCGCAGTGTTCGCAAACGGCAGTGTCGGCGATCCCTATCCGGCACGCATACACGTTGGTAAATAAGACGGCTAACCATAGGCTACACAGAACGGTAGCGTCACTTCGGCGGAGTCTTGATGGAAGCCGAAGGCTTAAGGTTGGATTAGCAGAGCGATGAATTGGGCTAGTTGGTGGTCGTTCATGGTCTCTTTGTTGCGCTGCAAGTGACGAGACGAGGATGATAGGACGATACAGGGACACAGGACAGGTGGTGAAAAAGAGCAAAACCCCACGCGCAGTCGAAGAAAAAGAAAGGGGAAAGTTGGCTTCAGCAAAGCGGCAGTAATTCCCTATTCGCACGGCATATCGCACCTTTTCAAGAAAGTAGGGCAAAGATATGGAGTCAATGTCTTGTTTTCAGCACCTCATAAGTTTAAGGGGCTCTGCAAAGCAGTAAACGATAGCCGATCGAAGAGACAGTGCTCAATAAACCACCGAGAACCCTTGGTGCAATGTGCCAACAAGGTTGTATATAGTATTCCCTTAACCTGCGGTAAAAATATACCTATATAGGTCAGACAGGACGTTGTATCCATGAACGTCTCCTGGAACACAGATACGCTTGCCAGCAATTACAAGTAGCTGGTCATCTCGCGGCGCATTGCAAACGACGTTCGTGCACGCCGAAATTCCGCGACATCACGTTGCTAGCACGTGGTTGTGACAACGACACCAGGGAGATAAAAGAAGCCCTTTTCATCTTAGCTGCGAAAGAGGAATGCATCGGCACACCCTAGTTACATTTAACGCAAGCACAAATAAAATTTCTAGAAAGTGACGTACGCTGATCTGCGAAAATTTGTCTGTACTCAAGATGGCATATGACATATGCGTGCATTATCTCTGTAACACACTGCAGGTGGAAACGAGAATGAATGCTTTATTGTAAATTGCTCAGGTATTTATCTGGATGTTCTTGGGCTCGGACATGCGCAGTGGTAGCCTTGTGCACACGTGCAGATGACGAAGCAGATGCATTCTGCTACATCTTCCTTTCACCAAAAAAAAAAGAAATGCAAGAAAGAGAGAAAAAGAAACAAACAAAAGAAACGTTAAGTACGTCGCTCTGGCAAGGGGAAACGTTGCGGTTCCCTTCGCTGGCGCTTGCTTCTACGAAGCCCGGTTTCAGGAGTTGCCTGGTGGGTCGCAGTATCGCCTGAATGTAGCGCTTGGGAAGGTAGGTCCTGCAGTTCTTTCGCAGCTCTTAGGTGCTCCCTTGTGCGACGTAGGTACCCGCTGCCAGCATCTGTTATGTAGGATCGCGGCGTGCCTGCCGTGCCTACAGCAACTGCTAGACCCTCTTTGATGATCTGGCAGACGTCTGGAAGACTTGTTGCAGTGCTGTTCCTGCCTGCTCCTGATGTCTTCTAGACGTCTTCGGACGGTTTCGGTGGGTATGGTCTTTGGCTCGAGGTGACAGTCCATTACTGGAAGCCTCGTCTTGGTGTGTCGGCCCATTAATCTTTCGGCTGGCGACTGCAGAAGGTGGTCTCTCGGCGAATTTCTCCATTCCAGCATGGCGCTGCAAAATTCAAAGGTTCCAAATGAGCATTTCTTGAGCAACTTTTTTGCCTCTTGAACCGCAGGTTCTGCCATGCCATTTCCACGTGGATAGCGAGGGCTAGATGTGACGTGGTTAATGTGGAAATGAAGCGTGAAAGACCTGAAATTCGCACTGCTGAATGGGGGGCCGTTATCACTGCAGATATTGGCAGGAATACCGTGCGTTGCAAAAACTTCCATGCATGCTTGTGTCACTGCTTGCGCTGTTGTGCGGTTAAGCTTACGGATCTCGAAGAAAAACGAGTAAAAATCTACGATAATCAAGTACTCGTGACCCCCATAGTAGAACAAGTCTACACCCACAGATTGCCACGGTAGGCTGGGCACCGGATGACTGAGCATTGAGAGCCTTGCATTTCTGTTTTTGTATTTTTGGCATACAGCGCAAGAATTTGCAAGTGTCCGAATGTCGGAATTCATGTTAGGCCAGAACATCAATTGTCGTGCCCTTGCCTTCATTTTCTCTTCTCCCCCGTGTGCTGCGTGCAGTAAGCGGACGACTTCCAGGCGCTTTGTTGGCGGAATGACCAGCTTGTTGCTCCGAAGCAGCAGGCCGTCCTCTGTATGCAGTTCGTCCCGGTAGGCCCAAAATGGTCGCAGGACATCTGGTAGTTGTAGCCTTGTTTCTGGCCATTCTGTGCCGGAATAATGAAGCAATTGTGCCATGACTGCGTCATTCTTCGTTTCATCCCGGATGCTTCGGAGTTGCTTGTCTGCAATGGGCAAAGAAGAAACGACATTCACTTCAAACTGCTCAGTTTCTTCTCGCAATTCAGTTTTACTTGGAAAACGTGAGAGGGCATCTGCTATCAGGAGTTCTTTGCCTGGTTTGTATGTGACGGTGATTGGGAACTTTTGAAGTACCAGCCTCATGCGTTGGAGGCGTATTGGGCATTCACACAAAGGCTTCTTGAATATACTTTCCAGTGGCCTGTGATCTGATTCGACCGTTACTTCCGGTTGTCCAAATATGTAATCTTGAAATTTCGTACAGCCGTGGACAATTGCCAAGGTCTCCTTTTCAATCTGCGCGTACCGTTGTTGTGCTGCGGTTAGCGAACGTGATTAGTAAGCGACTGGCTGTCCATTTTGCAAGAGCACGGCCCCCACCCCGAACTGACTAGCATCCACAGACAATACCACGGGTTGGTCCCGTTGAAAATAAGCCAGGACTGGTGCTTGCGTGAGACTGGTACGAAGCTGTTGAAAACTATTTTCCTGAAGGTCTGACCAGTTCCACGCTATGTCTTTCCTTAAGATGTCTCTTAGTGGAGCAGACAGAGCGGACACGTTTGGCACGAAGCGCGCCACAAAGTTGACCATGACGAGAAAAACTTGAAGCTCCTTACGATTTTGAGGGGTTGGTACTTGTAGAATGTCCTCCACCCTTTCAGGGTCCAGGCAGAGTCCCTCTTCGGTGAGTACATGTCCCATGTAACGTACTCGGGGCTGCAAAAAATGACATTTGTTTCTGTTAAGCTTCAGATTGTGTTCTCGGCAACGCCCCAGCAACTTGGACAGGTTGCTATCGTGCTCCTCACGAGTTTTTCCCCATACCAAAATGTCGTCCATAACAACGGCTACACCTGGGAGGCCCTCTACAACTCCGTGCATCGCTCGTTGGAAGACTTCTGGAGCGGATGCTATGCCGAACGGCATGCGCAGAAACCTATATCTGCCATACGGGGTGCTCATAGTACATATTCGCGAGCTCGGCTCGTCCAACTTCACCTGCCAGAACCCCGATGACTCGTCCAAGGTTGAAAAGTACCTGGCTCCTGAAAGACGCGGTACTACGTCTTCTAAGGTCGGCATGCGGTAGTGTTCTCTGAGGATAGCTTTGTTTAAATCTGACGGGTCTAAGCATATTCGCACTTTTTCCTTTTTAACCACCACCACCATGTGACTTGACCAAGACGTTGGCTCAGTTACCTTTGCGATGACCCCGTCAGTTTCCATCCTTCGGAGTTCTGCTTGAACACGGTCTTGTAGGGCAACCGCGATTCTTCTTGCTGGTTTAACTGTACCTCGAGCATCTGGTTTCAGCTGTATGTGGTAGAGAACATCCTTGAGTTCCCCTAGGCCTTGAAAAACATCTTCAAACCCTTTAGGTTTATTGCTGACGGCCGACTCAATTGAATCTATGCGGGTTATCAGGCCAAGACGTTCAGCAACGCAGCCACTTAGTGTGACTGGGACCTCCGGCTTGACGATGAAAAATTCTGTTTCTGTGCACTGTCCTTTATGGCTGATGGGCAGCTTGATCTTTTTTGATGCGATCCCTTTGTGTCCGAAAAATGTGCGCAGAGTAGCCGAACATGGGTGCGCCGGTTTGGACGTTATGCGACTGAACACTGCCTCGGGCATCACACAGCAGTTTGCACCGGTGTCAATCTTGCACTTGACGTACATGCTTGCGATGATAACGCCTGAAGACCAACGATCAACTCGATCCACGGTATTGACTTCAAGTGTCTGAAGGAACAGTTCTTCGTCGTGTGCTACCTGAACTTCTTGTACGCTTCGTCCTTCGTTGCGTTGTCGTGACTGTGGCCTTTGGCACTTACGTGCGAAATGGTTGCGGCCTCCGCATTTGTGGCATTGCTTGCCGAGCGCAGGACAGTTTCCACCCTTGTGGTTATCGAAACCACATCTAAAGCAAGCGTTCGTTTTCGATTTCACTGCGTCAATTCGGGCAGAGCATACGCCCTGTATTTCACTGAAACGTTCTTTGCCTTGTTCGTTTGCACGGCAGATTTCGACAGTTTTGCTGTAAGACGGATTTTCCAACACGAGTCTCTGCTGTAGAACTTTGTCATGGATTCCAAGAATAATTCTGCTTCGCAACATTCTGTCTTCTAGCTGGCCGAATTCGCACTGTTGCGCCAGTGTCCGCAGCTCTGTTAGCCAATCATTAAAAGACTCACCCTCTTGCTGATTCCTCGAGCCAAAGCGGAATTCGTTGAATGTCAGGTTCGTTGTTGGCTTGAAGTGTGCTTCAAACTTTTGGGTGAGTATCTTGATGTCATGCTTGTCGTCCTCATTCTCAAACGTGAAGGTGTAGAATAATCTCCTTGCTTCTTCACCGAGTGCCATCAGGAACGTTGCAGCTTGAACCTCCTTTGCTTGCTCTTTCAGCTTCGTTGCCATTGCATAAAGGTCGAACTCTTTCCTTCATATAGTCCAGCTGTGAAAGGCGTCTCCTGTTGAGTCCAGTGGTTTCGGCGGTGGAATTATTGACGATGCCATGCTTGCGAAGTTGTGGCGGCGGATCCCGCTGCGGTGTTTCTAGTCTGTCGATCTACCCTGTCGATACGACCGGCGGTGTCAAACCGCCCCCACTTCTGACACCATGTAACACACTGCAGGTGGAAACGAGAATGAATGCTTTACTGTAAATTGCTCAGGTATTTATCTGGATGTTCTTGGGCTCGGACATGCGCAGTGGTAGCCTTGTGCACACGTGCAGATGACGAAGCAGATGCATTCTGCTACAATCTCTATTTACCTTTTATCCTTTTTCGCCATCTCCCATCTTTCACCTTATCCATCCTATCTGATTGTTAATCTATATTTGACACTTCGCAAGATGTGAATAAACCAGTTGTAAGTTTGCGCACCACCTGTCCTGTGTCCCTGCATCGTCCTATCGTCCTCGTCTCGTCATCTGCAGCGCAACAAGGAAACCGTAAGGTTGGATCCAGGGGATGTACTTGTGCATGCGTGAAATGCAGCACGTTCCATTGTGACGTGGCGCGTTGACAAGCGAGCATGCGGAGCTCACGTGCAGAGTCCGTCCTTAGCGGTATTGATAGTTTGTGGTCTTGTGTATGGGCTGAACGGGTATACGCTTGATCGCCCAGTTCATTGCCGTTAATCACACAGTGACTTGGTAGCCCTTGAAATGTGACATGATGTCCGATCTCAGTTAGGTGGTTTAACATGCCTGCATGCTCAAATGCCCGCTGTTCATGCGGACCGCAGCGTAAAGTCGACAGCAGAGGCTGCAATGTCCCATTGAAGTCACAGAAAATCATCCATTTATGTGCCATTTGGTTATTAATGAAAAACAGCACGGCAGGAACTACTGCAAGCTCTGCTGCTGTCGATGTTGTTGGGTGAGCCATCCTGAATGTGATCGTTGTGGCGTTCGTTGGTATCACGACCGCCGCGGTTTAGCTGCTCGGAAGGAAAGAGGCGTGGAGTAGAAGTATTTCTCGTACAATATAGAAGTAAAGCGAGCTGTTTAAGCACCGGTGCTGACAAATCTTGCTTTTGTTCTGGATGCCAGTTAATTTCGGGTTGATGCTTGGCTGTACGTGAGGCACCATGACGGCACCGAATTCAGGTCTCGTCGTAGGCGTGAAGCAAGTTAGTAGGGATTCGCCATTCGCTGTCACTGTTCCGCAAAAAAAAAAGGTGTGCGTGGTATGTCCGCTAGTAGACAAAGGCGGCGCCAAGATTTTTCTTGCAGGGAGGGGGGCACCCGCGACAGGCGAGTTTCTCCGGGCCGCTGATACGCACCAAATCTACAGCCTTCGGATAACGCGCCCAATGCTCTACCAATTGAGCTACAGCGATGGTCAATTTGCCATCCACTTTATTTGGTATTTCTGTGTGTGTTAACCTGGGAGTGCCAGCCAGCGCCACTCGCAGCCACGACGGCGAGTGTGGAACACTATTGATGTTGAAGAGACGGGGCGTGGAAACACAGACACAAGCTGGCACTCATTTTGTGCTCACACTAAGTCGTGTGAGCACAAAATGAGTGCCAGCTAAGTCGTGTTCACAAAACAAATGTCAGTCCGCTTCTTATCTATTACCCGCTCATTCTTTCTCTGTACGACGGCACATATCTCACCTAGCTTATTGGCAGCAGTGAAAACAACATTAACGCCGTATCTACCTCCCACTTTCTTCAGCCTGTGAGATACGCAATGGATGTAAAGAATACCGACGACACGCTTTTTCCTATTGCTTTCTGCAACCGTGATCGGACTTAACAAAACGGACTTCTTTAAGGGTTCAGCGACAGTGGCCACTGCCACGCGAGAATAACCTACACCTAAAAGACGCGTAACCTGTGCGTTAAAGCTGGCACTCATTTTGTGCTCACACGACTTAGTGTGAGCACAAAATGAGTGCCAGCCAGGGCCACTCGTAGCCGCGACGGCGAGTGTGGAACACTATTCATGTTAAAGAGACAGGGCGTGAAAACACGGACACAACGTGGCACTCATTTTGTGCTCACACTAAGTCGTGTGAGCACAAAATGAGTGCCAGCTAAGTTGTTCTAACCGTAAGTTCTAACCAAGAAAAAAACGAGTCCTTAAAGGTGCCCTCCGAAGCTATTCAACCGCCCAATTTTTACTCGCGGGCTGCGTTCACTGAAGT
Source organism: Rhipicephalus sanguineus (assembly GCF_013339695.2). Classification (NCBI taxonomy): domain Eukaryota; kingdom Metazoa; phylum Arthropoda; class Arachnida; order Ixodida; family Ixodidae; genus Rhipicephalus; species Rhipicephalus sanguineus. The sequence goes on from NC_051176.1 coordinate 159,694,710, forward strand.
ACGGACAGATTAGTGCAGCGAGAACTGCAGCAATAGGGGCACGCAGTCCGTAGTCATTCGGTCAAAAAAATTCAAAATACAAGAAAAAAATGCCTACCCTCAACTCGACTTTCGCGGGGTCACATGATCACATTTCACTCGCCTGTGGCGATAAACATGCGGCCAATGAAATGAGCTGAAAGCTTCTGCGTAAGGGAAGCTCGCACACAATTGTCGCCTATGCTGTCCAATTTATTGACGTCGCCGTTGCCATAGTAGCAAGCGCTGTGGTGCCTGACCTCGCCGTTTTGTTTACACAGCAAGGTTGTTAGAAATCAGCTACCCTGACTTGTCAGAATTTGAGCGGGGACCTACTGCTTCGAAGCGAGGCTTTGTTCGCCGTTCGTTACAAAGACACTCCGCGTCGCTCCCTCCTCTCATTCTGAGAAGGGCATTTGTGGATCGACAAGGGCGGTGAATCACGGTTGCCCCTAGCATACCGGGACTGCACAATGTTGTTTCGCGAGTTGTTCGGTAAGACGCCCGAAGAAGTACAATGGTGCAGCGGCATCAATCCAACAAATGGGATTACTTGCACCACTTCAAAAACAATCAAAAGCGTCCCGCACGTGCGCAACGAGGCAGCTCGCAAGCGTACAGAAGCAAGAGGAGGGAAGAGAGAGAAGCCTCGTATGGACATCCCACCCGCGCAAGCTAAAAAGCCGGAGGCGAAATGGCTGCCAGCGCCTCTGTCGTGCTTTGTAGTCGTAGTGATCTTTTTTTGTTGCGACGTCGTCTATTTGGGCTTCAATGAAAAAATGGAGAAAAGAAAAACGAAACCTAACTGTAATCTCAGTCTTGATCAGGGCTTAAAGTCTCCCTTCATAGGAGGGGGGAATCATAGAGCGGCAACAAGAGTGTGTGTGTATATACAGGGTGTATTTTTTTAGACAATACAGATTTTTAATAAAAATCCTATGACAGTAAGCCTCTTGCTTTTTTCGCACATGACCTCTATGTCGAGGTGGAAAAACTTTGCCGCAGTTAAAAGGACACTGTTGCCACTAATTAACAATAAACTCGTTAATTAACTTTTTCATTATTGGCTTGAGGGCAGGTGTTTATATTAGAAAGCTGTAGTGCGTGCCAATTTATGGCACACCCACTTTTTAAAAATCGCGAGTGTTGCACGTAGTTAAAGATATTCTTCATCGAATTTCAAGGGTGAAATCGAAACTGATCGCGCCCGGCGCGCACAAAGTACGGCGGAACAGAGGGACGACAAGTGACAGGGAAGTGGCGAAATTCGAATGAAGGCGCGCAGAAGCAGAATCTGGCCATAAAAATCGGCAAGCATTCTGAGACACACAAGTAGACAGCTTAATGTTTGTGTGCGATGGGTGGTGCTTATGTGATTCTTTCTTAAACAATAAAGAGGCACGAATAACTATTTGGCGTGTCTGCAAGAAGAAGCGCCGAAGTGGGAGCCCCTGAGTTTTATGCTGACCAGAGAAAGAAGAGGTTGATATCGCGGTTTTCTTGTGCGCAGTTCGAAAGAAACGGATAAGCACCAAACACTGCGCGCGAAAGTAAGGCGATGCGCGGGCACAAGTGAGATGACTTGCAGCTTTTCACGAACACATACGGCCGCGGCGCGCCTTCATTCAAATTCGATGCAGAACATTCGATGCAGAATATCTCGAACTACGTGCAACACTTGCCTTCAAGTCATTAATTAAAAAGGTAATTAACGAGTTTTTGTTAATTAGTGGTAACACTGTCATTTTAACTGGAGCAAAGCGTTTCCGCCTCGACGTGGAGTACGTGTGCGAACACGACAAGAGCCTTACTGTCATAGGATTTTTATTAAAAATCTGTATTTTTGTCTAAAAGAAAACACCCTATATATATATATATATATATATATATATATATATATATATATATATATATATATATATATATATGCTATAAATTAAGCGTTACGAGAGGTGTTTGCGATGATCAGAGTGCAGTGAAGCCAGCTGTCTCTAGAACTGAACAAATGCTTATATTAAATAAATACATATCTTAAGTACATATATTATTCCGAATGTATTTCTTTCGGGCATTTTTTCAACGTGCCAATCCAATCAAGTATTACATAAAATTATTTTGGGAACGATTTTTCAAATTAAAGGCTTAAAGATATGTGAGCTCAAAGTAAATGGCATTAGTTGACTCAATGGATGGAGAACTTCAGGCACGACGATGCTTTATTAACAAGAAAGTGTTTTATGCCGGAGTCCACCAAGACTTCAGCGACCTATTTCCGTCATGGAAATGACGTCGACAAAAATGCACACGATCAGATGGCAAAAAAAGAAAACTTCGAAAAAAGTTCTACCAACGGGAGTCGAACTCCCCTCAGTCCGCGACAGCAGATGCGAGGCATGCTGTCCACTGCGCCACCGTTCTTTTTTGTTCACCGTCACACACTCTGGAGCCTTTACAAACGCGCCTTTTTTATCTCGCAGTTTCCTCTCACAGTGCTCTTGGTCGGCGTGGTGGTGTCGCTGTCTGGGAGCGGTAAAGTGAACTAATGCATCACGACCGTGGCCTTCGCGATTAGCTCCTGCAACGCGTAGTTGCAACGCTTCCGTCCCATTCGGTGCGTTTCTAATAGGAGAAGTGTTATTTTGCCTTAACACACCGCGAGATGGCGACTATAGCCCAAGCCTCGGCCTCATGCTCGGCCTCGCTCATAGCACCCATCCATATTAAAGATAGCTCTGCGACGCGCGCCGGCACCGCGTTCCCCGCTTACGCTCGCCCCGAGAAAAATCGCGGTCGCGCTAGAGGGAAGACCACGGTGGGGAAGACACGACGCGCGTTGCGTTTCCCTCTAGTCCGGTCGTGGTGTTCTGTTTCTTTTTAACATGCCGCGGGATGGCGACCTTAGCCGACGCAACACCATACCGAGGCGCTTCTGGCTGTCACGCCGCTTTCTCTGATTACGCTCTCACCGTTAACTATAGCTACCACAAAGATCTGTGTAATCGTTGATCATGGGCGTTAGTCGTTGGGATGGAGATGTGCCACCAAGCGTCAACTTGGGTGAAATTATGTTAAACGGTGCTATTGCTACCAAACACCAATAGACATCGTGCAAGCTCTCTTATATCAGCGTACAGTAGACATTCAACGATTTCTGTAAGGACGCGTTTTACTTTCGTGTTATACCGATTCCTACGACGGAGGGATGAACCTTTTCTTTTTCACTACTACTTGCCTAAAAAAGTAGGCCAACTATATGCGTCTTGGCCATTAGAGCAGATTTTTAATGCATAACTAAAAGAATGAAATAGTATGCCGTGTCAAGAATGAAAAAAAAAGAAACAATACGCCGTGCCAAGAAGCTTTGTCGAACAGGGTGGTGACTCGTTTCAGGAGGTGTTGCGCGTGGTGTTCAGTGTCTCGGTGAACTGCATTCAGCAATAACCGTAGCCGTAATGCATGTAAGGCATTACGGCTACCTTTCGTAATGCCTTACGTGCATTCTCTTTCCCACAAGTTTCGGAAAGTAGGCGCCAGGTACGGTGTTAATGTGCTGTTCTCTGCTCCCAGTAAAGTGGCCAAGGTGGGAGCCGCAGTTCAAAGGAAGATAGAGGCATCGGGAAGAAGCTCAGGCTGCCCAATAAAACATATTAACAAGTTCTTTCCGTGCAAAATCGCTGTTGTGTACCAGATACCTTTGTCATGCGGCCGTACATACATAGGGAAAACAGGCCGGTGCATTAATGTGAGGCTTCTTGAGCACAAGAATTCGTTACAAAAGAAATCAACTAACTTGTCCAAGGACTGTTTTGAGTGTCAGTGTGTGTCGTTTTTTGTTGACACAGAAATCTTGTTTGTTCATAATGACAACTACGCTCGAGAAGTAGCTGAGGCATTCCACATATCAAGGAAAGCAAGTGATTGCGTTAGGCAACCTTTCCTGGCGTTATCTTCGAAGGAAATCGACCTGTTAACCGGGGGTGCCTAGGAAGCCCACACGAAGCTTTGCCTTATGGTACGTACTTGAAAAGTACGTGTCGTTTTTTTTTCATTAAACCAGTTGCAAGTTCAGCGCCGTGTGTGTCTCTTCTTACTTTGTCTTTTGTTTAAGAAAGCGCTGTTTTATATTTTTACCACGGAACCTCACCAACTCGCCCAATTTGCGTGTCTTCTACGAGAAGGCATTTGATTCGGTCAAGAAATCAGCAGTCATGCAGGCATTGCGGAATCAGGGCGTCGACGCACCAAATACAAAAATACTGGAGGAAATCTAGACGGGTTCCCCAGCCACCATAGTCTTCCATAAAGAACGCGACAAAATTCCCATAAAGAAGGATGTAAGGCGCGGAGACATGATCTCCCCAATGCTATTCACGGCGTGTTTACAGGAAGTTTTCAGAGCCCTAGATTGGGAAGAGTTAGGGACACGAGTTAATGGAGGGTACCTTAGAAATCTGCGATTCGCTGATCACATTGCATTGATGAGTAACTCAGGGGACGAAGTGCAGCTCATGATTACTGAATTGGACAAGAAAAGCAGAACAGTGGGTCTGAAAATTAATATGCAGAAAACTAAAGTAATGTACAACAGTCTCGGAGAGGACAGCGCTTTGCGATAGGTGGCGAGGCACTTGAGGTGGTAAACGAATACGTCGACTTAGGACAGCTAGTTACCGCGGAGCCGAACCATGAGGCTGTATTCAGTAACTAGAATAATAAGAACGGGGTGGAGAACATTCGGCAGGTATTCTCAGATCATGAATGGTAGTTTACTGCTATCGCTCAAGAGGAAGATATGTAACAGCTGCATTTTACCGGTACTTACCTACGGAGCAGAAACCTGGAGGCTTACGAAGAGGGTTCAACTTAAATTGAGGACGACGCAGCGAGCAATGGAAAGGAAAATCATAGGTGTAACCTCAAGGGACAAGAAGAGATCAGTGTTGGTCAGGAAACAAACGGCTGTTAAGGACATCTTAGTCGAAACCAAGAATAAGAAATGGGCAGGGAAGGGCATGTAGCGCGTAGGCAACGTAACCGCTGGTCATTAAGAGTAACAGACTGGATTCCAAGAGAAGGCAAACGCTCGAGGGGGAGACAGAAAGTTAGGTGGGCAGATGAGATTAAGAAGTCTGCGGGGATCACGTGGCCGCAGCAGACACAGGACCGGGTTGATCGGCGGAACATGGGAGAGGCCTTTGCCCTGCAGTGGGCGCTGTCGGGCTGCTGCTGATGATGATTATGAAATCTTCACCCATGAAGTTATGTGATAGAAAATACGGTATATTTTGACCATTTATTGATACGCTGTAGCTAGTCATGGGTTTTCGCGTAAAGGCCAGAAGTGTACACTTTCCGGTAGAAATTTACAGGCTTCGATTATGGAGGTACAGAACAGTTTGAGTGGAAGCTCTTTAGATTCTCGCTCGCAAATGCCCGCGTGTTACGGCAGATGTCCAGACGCAGCCGTCACCAGTGTATATTGATAGACAAACAGTGCTTGGCAGGTGCGCAAGGAGAGCAATCAGCGTAAGATTGAATAGTAGTACAGGGCTCAGTGCGCCGACCTGGGGAACACCACGATAGCTGTACTGTGGAGTAGCGGGCCGGTCCTCTGTGCTAAAAAAAACAGAAAAAGAAAACCTTGTACGGAGAGATAGCTGCGCATCCACTTAAACGTTCCGCCACTCACCACTCACTCCTACCTCTTCAATAGCAGCAAGGACGGCTTCATGAATAGCGTTGTCATAAGCCCCTTGACGCCGAGGAACAAAGGAGCGCAAAGACGCGTGTGGCTATTTTTGAGCTCAACGTAGATGATTAAGTCGATGGCGTTATCAATGTATTATCGACCACTTCGAAAGCCGGTGGTGGCATCTGGGTAGATGTTGTACTCCAAGTGCCGCTCCAGGCGTTGACCATCATCTCCATTACTTTGCCCACACAACAAGGCAGTGCGGTCGGACGGTATGATGAGAGCTCCAACAAAAGCTTGCCAGGCTTCAATGGTGGAACTCGACGGCTGCTCTTCCCACTTACGGGGAGCGTGCCCTCTCGCCAAGATTCATTGTATTGCTCAAGTAGAACACTTCTTACGCTCACCCTTATGACACAGGGATCTGCAGCAAAATTCGTCACATCTGATGTCGCGCATGAAGCTGGCGCTGCCTTTGTTCCTTAATGAAAAATGGGCAATCCATGCGAGGATCACGTGGTTCATCCTCTAGCAATCTGCTCAGCAGACGTGAAACAAGGAAAGAACGAAAACAAACAGACGAGCGCAGACTCACACATGATTTAGTGAAAAACCTAATCGACCTTAAATAGCATCCAGCGATGTTTATCAACGCTGCTGGACGCTATTTGCGTCACTGCCAACGTTTATCAACGTTCCTCAAAGATTATGGACCAATAGGGGATATTCATAATGCTTGGTGCTCTGGCAACACTGGGCGCGTCCGCCATTTTTTGTTGGGCGCCGTTGTGGAATCGCCTGCTAGCGTCTCCATAAGGAGAGGCCACGGAGAGGCTGAGCCGCAGTCGTCGGCGGAGCTTTCGGACCACGAAAATATGGCCGTTTCTTTCGTCGTCCAGCGCCGAACGCTCAGTGAACGTCACTGTACTGCCACAAATCGACGGGAACGCAATATCGGAGCTCTGTGTGCTTCAAAACTCATCCGGACGGCAACTGCACGAGGCGCATCGCTTCGCAAAGCCGAACTGCTGTTCTCTAGTGGTGTGTGCTTCCGATCTGAGGTAAGCGGTTAAGAAAAGTGTTCATTGCAGAGGAGATGTGACTCTCAAACTTCTCAGATAACCTTGCACAGCAATACATCTACATTGTATTCCCCACTGCGATTATAAACACGCGTTAGATATCGAAACCACGTTGTTTCTGCGCGACCTGTGCAACGCTGTGCTGCGTTCCTCGACTCATTTCTTTAGCCACATGTATCTCTACACCCTTCGCAATAGCGTGTGTCGTAGTTTTTCGAAATGAACAAGGCATGGACATGTGCATGAGCGGTGCACCGCAAACCAAACAAAAATACTGATCGCGCGTTTGAACTGTGTACAGAGAGAGCGGCCCGAGTAAGGCTGTTTTAATGCACACTGGTTGTTTATAATACCTTGTGGTCGTAATCTATCGCGCGGATTTAGTACTGTCGTTCTGGTTTTCTTGAAAGCTATACGGGTGCGTTCACTGACATATATTTTTAAAATATTGCGCTCTTTGCTTTTGCATTCCACGGAGGCGTGCATTATCGCGCGCCGCGCACATTATCGCGCAGCGCACGCTAACCGAAGGAAGCAAAGGAAAAATAAAAGCTGAGGGATAAGGTGGTGTAAAGCGAAGGGCAGACTCGGCGTGGCTGGGCAGCCACATTCTATTCCGTTCTGCACAGCGCGCTCTCCTGAACTCCCAGAAATTTTCAAATTAGACGTGGCGTGACAGGCAGGCGATCTTGGTGCACCCCGAAAATTTTAGACCAATAACGAAGAGCTAATGGCTACAAAGGTACAAGGTCAGCCTCGTTTCTTCGACGCAATGGCGCATAAGCGGCCTGTGCAAGTAATTTTGAGATGCGATATTTTTGGAGTTTTCGTTACGTCACGTGACAGATAATCAGAACCGGAATCAGAAGTGCTTTTATTTTCCAACGAAATTGCTGGGGGTCCTTCAGGCGAAAAGCTGCACAATACAGCTTGAATGCAGCAGTAACACTAAAACCAGCATATATACACATGTTTAGCATATATCCAAATATAATACACCATTTTAAACCAACTAAAAAAGTACAACATGTTGAATAACACTTGTGTTTTCCTAGAACACATGGTATTTAAAAATAGCATAGAAATGGAATACATTTAGTCAGAAGAAATCTCAAAATACATTGTCACACATCAGAGACAGTGGTATTTACAACCACTGTATTGATGTATTTACATCAATACAGTGGTATAAGTTCAATGGGAGTGGCTTGACGTAATTAGTCAGTTGTGGAGGGCAAATGGAAAAACGAGAATAGAAAGTAGCGGAATAGCTATAAATTTCATCCCCTCCTCCCTCAATACCTGGTCCGCACACGCGCAGAAGAGATCCCAGCAGAGCTTTAAAAATCAATACTAAACCGGCACTCAGCAGTTGTCTTTAGAACACACGCCTTCACACCGATCGCTTTCAGCTTTCTGCTTCGTGTTAAATATTTTTATCTGAGAGAATTGGAGCTCTGCCGTGAAGAAGGCACCTGCGGAGCAAGTGCTTTTCTTTGTGGCCAGCCCGCGCTAGATGATTGGTGGATTTTCCCCGTATCGTTTATCTCTTTCTAGTGTTGGTTCTTTTCCAGGATATGTGTCGCTCAAACAGTTGAACGAAACAAATAAGGCTCTAGAATAAGTAGTACATAATTAAAATTATCTGCGTGGCTCACGGAATACAATGAGATAACCGAAGGTTCTAGCATAAACAGCAAGCAGAAAAATGTCCGAATCATTCGAACCTGTCCCGGCTTTCTCGATTGTGCCTCTGTCTCACTTCATCCCGTATGCGGTCCGCACGTCAGAGAAACTTGGGACGAGTCAAAGCACAGCAGCTAATTGAAATTGTTGCATTTTCTCCCTGGTGTGTCGTGAAAGATAAGCACGCGGAACATTTGGATTCGTGTGATTACGAAAGGACGTGAAGTGATTAACGACGCCATATTCCGAAAAGGACAAAGTAAATACTATGTTGCGGTTTCATTTGCCGTATCCCTGTGCGTGAATCTTGTTCCAGAGGACGCACGTGCGCTGTGTTATCACTGCTGTCATGAAATATGCCACATAAACGTTACTCTGCACGGTTCGCCGAGAGAGCACTGAAAGCGAAGTAATTGCAGGCAGCGGCACATAACAACAACGGATTATGCTTAAGCGGGGAGGGTAGCAATAAAGTGCACGGCATCATACAGAGTAAACAATCAGTTTTTCATCGTTTGCTGAATGAAGTCTGCGATGCATTATGCTGCTTTAACGCTATTAATTCTTTCCTCACTGAATAACTTCTTGAGATAAAGTATGCGCATACCCTGCACTGTGGAATTGAGCGCACGCGAAGCTCATTTGATGTACATGCTTCTTCAAGTGGTAAATATGCATAAGCCTTGCAATAGCAGTCGTACGTTATTAAGGGTTCCGAAAACATGGCCTGACTATTCTGGAAATGTTAATATCAAAGCTATCTATTGCAAATTGCTAACTAGATGAAAGTGTTTTCTTTTCTGCTGAACCATTTTTGCAATTTTTTATGTTTAATTTCCTGCCGTTTCCAGGCATAGTACACTGTTAATTAATGAGTGGTCAATGAGATGCGAATCTGTACGCTGCACAGAAGTCAGCTAAAGCTCGCACCACCGGAAATGACACGAGCGGCGCCAGGATTTTTCCCTTCAGAGAGACAGCTGCATTGAGATAGATTATACCCGCTTTCTGGCGCTCCTGGGACCGAAAGTGGGGCGAGAGAGGGGGGCTCAAGTTTTCAGGAAGCGGCGCTGAAGTCACTGCACGTGGGCGCCAGTAATAATGTGATACCCTAGCATACCGTATAGCAATCTCTCTTCGGAGGCCAGGAGAACTGAACTCATATCAGCCCTGATCATAGGCAAACAAATTATTTTAATACTTCTCAACACATTCCTCAAATTTCCCCGTTCAAGATTTTGCGTTCAAAGCAGTGTATACAATAAAAGTAAATAATTAACAATAATTTGTTAACTATCCAAGCCCATAACAATTTTGTGTGGAGGACATCGAGCGCAAGAACTAGGAGCAAGCATCTAGGGGTCCTTGTTCGTGGTAGTCAACAGAACCCAGAGCGCCAGCCACGGGCGCCTCTTTCGCTTCAGGGCAGGCTAAGGACACTGCAGGGGAAACGGGCAGTGAAAAAGACAGCCACAATAGATTAACTGACGTTGCACATATCGGATACGCACTCCTATCACACACGGCCATCTTAACCGCTCTCGCAAAGGAGTTACAAGGTATAGAGGTAGTGAAGCGGAGATTGTTGAAGGATGCCTGCGGCTAATGCTAGCTTCTTCTGATTAAATTCTGTAATTTCTGTAATTTCCAGCATCATCGGAAGTGTGACTGCGATAAAGGCACTGAATGTGCCTCCTGATGAATACCATTGCAGTATTCTTCGCTTCAGTACTTTTACGAGCGTCGTTCTGCCAAAAAAATAAAAATAAGAAGTCATATTTCATGCAAATGTTAAATAGTACGACATTTGAAAGTTTTTGTAAGTTTCTTTACGTTTTCTATGCAAGCACGCTTATTTCTTGCATGGAAATGAGCCATGTGCATTATATTATGCGCGCATTTTTTTGTTGCTTTTTGTAGCCGCCGTTTACGCTGCCATACATGTAGGGTGGCCAGGGCACCTTCAAGCTGATTGATCAGCTTTTTTCCCCTGGTCTCCCGCAACATTACTGTTGCAAATAAATAAATAACTAAATAAATAAATAAATAAATAAATAAATAAATAAATAAATAAATAAATAAATAATAAATAAATAAATTAGGAACACTAGTATTTCACTCATTAGATTTATCTACGCTAGGTAATGCAAAATTTAACACAGCTAATGAAAATCAGTTTTTCCAGCTAGCACTACGTCAAGCTTGAAGAACATAACTGATAACAGTGGTAACAGTACTCGTATGCGCAACCTTAAGTTTATCATCGCCACCGGAACAACAAACTGCGTCTTCAACACCGTCTTGAGCTTATATAATATTGCTAGGGCACGTTCACCAATCTAAAATTAGTAGCCATACTCGGTGCCAGCAGACTGTTTGTCATGCCTGCCTGTTTCCTCACCTCATCACACACCATGAACCATTGGCGTGCTCGAGTTTGTGTCTTATCCTTTGCCATAAATTGTGTTACTAAGCCAAACCACTGGTTACGCCTGTATGCATTACATAACCTGCTTAGGTTTATGTACCATTTCCCCTTAATCTTATGGCAGTGTGATGCCCCCATATTTGATCTTTAAACTATTCTTCTTATTGCTGTACACGTATGACTTCTTTTTTTCATCGTCCCTCGTGAGGCCCATAGCTTCTTATCAAGTCCTTTTGTTAACAATGTTTCGTCACCGTATGCTGGCACGGTGGGATACGACGAGAATTAAATTTTAAGCATACAATATACTACCTTGCACAATTTGAAATGTCTTCTGTATCTACGAGCTTCAGCCAGCTGTGATATTCCCCATTGATCCTCACGGTTTATCTTTCAAAATCTGTCCTTTTGCATACGCGCTCAAGACCATTCAGGGAATAACAAAGTTCAATAGCAAGTCCTTGCCGGATGATTTCACCAGGAAATTATATTGCTCATTTTGCAAACAATTAAGGTTGCAGCGATATCGGTTGAGTCAACCAAATATTTTTACATGTTTCACGCACTTATTGTCTTCATGTGCCTGCAAGATTGCTGGTATGCTCATTATATCGATTTTTTTTTAAATTTCTGTATGCCATATTGGTTTGGTGAAAGAGATCCATTGCTTTAGTGAACAGAAATGCACAAGCTGACTTTATTCCAGGCACCCGGGCATTGTGCCATATTTCACTACTCTTCGCTGGCCATGTGTTAGCAAAAAAAGAAAAAAAATTACCAGTAGTGTATACGACACATTTGCTCCTATTATATAATTTCAGCATAGACACGTAACTTGCTCAGCAGACTTTCTTTAACAAAGGCGGGCATGGCATTCACCTTCGCCAGCGTAAGCCGATCACTATACATTATTTTTACCTTTTCTTCAGCAAAGAGCCAGCCTGTCTCCATGGCGCGTATATGTGAATTAGTGAGTGAGGCTGGGAAGGACAAAATGCGTCACTTGAAAAGGAGTTCTTGCCATTCCCTCTCGAGAAACTCGGATTATGCTTTGAGCACAAAACTACGAGACAGGCAAGAGCGGCAGAAGCCGTTAGAAAGTTTAAATTAAGTCGACATCCCACTGCAACTTGCCAAAAATCCGCGAGTGTGCGAATCTGGAGAAGGTGTGTGCGCCAAATTTTGAGGCTATTTGCTTTGTCTGAGAATGCGTTTAATTGTAGGTGACGGATTCAATATTTAGCTGAAAGGCCAGATCCCCAGGCGAGCTCTTTTTTAAATGCGAAGCATTTCTTAGCGAACCTCTGGCACTTTGAGCGTTTCTATCTACGTATCTATCTATCTATCTATCTATCTAGCCGCCTACGTCTGGGTGCTCTCATGATCGCCTCCTTGACTTGCTGAAGACCAAAATTTGCATGGGAGGGTAAGAGGATTTGACGAATATGATTGCCGGGTCATGACATGAATAACGTTAAAATCCTGTCGCGTACGTCGTCAAACCCTTTCCACTAGACACGTGTGGCACATACCCGTTTACCACGGGCCGCGGTGTACGGGTATGCGCCACAGGTGATTGACAGTTTATATCTACCCAGGAACGGCGAGAACGGACATTGGTAACTTAAATGCTAGAGCGTTAAGAAACCCAACAATGGCAGCGTTGACTCAACGAATGGAATGAATGAGAACAAGGATCCCTGCAGGAATCGAACCCAAGCATTCTGCGTGGCAATCAGGTATTCTACCACTGAGCCATGCCAGGTCTATAAACTCGTTTGGAAAAACAGCCTACGCAGGCGTAATATCGGTGCAACGTCAATTGTGGTTGTGGTGCTTGCTATCTAATTTTACAAGAAAGCAATAAACACTACATGATACTCCTACAATGTGTACTCCTACGATAGAGGCGCCATATCAGATTAACGTCTGTAGTTCCAGTGTTGGCTCCGCTTTTATAGCAGTCTAATAAACATTATGTTTGTATTCATATGATTCAACAAGCTATATTGAAGCATTGCTCGACCCCGGAGGAATACATTAACGAAAGTTACATATGATATCCACATCACCACACCGTAAATTGCACTTAGTCCGCAAGAACGACGCAGTGTCCGCTTCATTTCTTACGAGGCTGGGCGATGGCCTCATGCTGACCGAGGATGATGCCAGATTGATTGATAGCCGCTTTGTATACTTGGCTACGTAGGCCACATACGCCCAGGTAGTCTGCGAATACGACCAACACCATCCAATAATGTTGGTCCACGTAGCACTATCCAGGCCTACCAGCCTCGACGGCCTATACCTCACCGACGCGAAGGGTGGTTTCAGGTTCCTACTTGTCGCCGGCTCTCTCGACAGCCGATTTGTCGACGAAATGACCGAGGCATGAGGATGTAGATGCGGTCACTGACCAAGTCAAGGGGAAAAACACAGAGACGTTTCGGGACCCATACGGGTTCCTTGTTCACACTAAGCAGGCAAGAGCCGTGTGTCGCTTTTTTATGCTAAAATGTGACGTAATGAACGGGTGTAGGTGTAGGAACCGAGGCATCCTAGAACTCCAACAGCTCTACTATACCACATACTTCACTACACATGGACCCCTCATCACCATGATCACGACCGGATCCTATAACAAGTCATGACCAGCTGCTGGTGCTCACTGATCACGGTGATGATGCCCTTGTTCAAGGACTGTCAAGAACTTCTTCCACACATGCACACGAGTTCGTGAAACGTGCGTGCGTTCTCGGGACACATACGCGGCTCTTCAACATATATATGTGTGCGTACAAAATTTAAACATATCTTTATCGTAATTTTGTAACGTGTCGCTCAGTAAAAAAAGTTACGCCACAGTCACCTATCCGCCGCATGCTTCGCATAACATCGACTCCCACGGTACGTGTGATCTGCCGAATTTTCTTATTTAGGCAAGTATTTTTCTCTAGTATGCGACCTGGACTCCATCAACTGACTTAGTGCACATTTATATTAGCTGTCACGTTTCTCTAAAGCCTAGTCATAAGGCGACAGGTATATAGGCCATTTAAAAGAAAGTCTACTTTAGTAAACTAACATGGTTTATATAAGTAATACTGGACACTTGAGGTAAACACAAAAATTGTTTTAGCGCTAGCTGCCCTATCCGCAAATACCATCCTGCCATAAAAGCAGCGCTTTTTCGTGAAGGGAATTGCGAGGACGTTTGGTATATTTAATACAAACGCTTCTCACGCTGAGATTCCAACTTGCACTTCAGTATCGTTTTATTTTTAGTCTCACACGTGCGATCATCTGTGTGCTTCGCTGCAGGCATACATTCTTACGCTGAACAAGCGAAAATCTTATTTTAATGAAAGGTCAAAGACTGAGCATCCGACGCACCGAGCAAAAGCGTTATACTATTTGCTCTCATGGCGTACTATTTCTGGCGAATAGCTTGGAAGGAATAAATTTGGTACAGCTTTCTACGAAACGCCTACACAAGAGAACCATATCAAGCTTTCCTGTGACTAGCACCGTTGTCCCAATCATCGCACTACACTGAGAAAATCCTATTCGCTTACGCCGCCTGGGATCAATACGCTACGAGATCTTGAAGCAGTGTCTCCATTCGCCAGCTCGACATAAAAGCTGCTTGTTTCGCGAACCCTTGGAGATGCACTTTACGTTACTATTGCGCCTTCGCGACCAGAGTAATGCGTAGAATAACGCACATGAGCGTCGGCGACGTCAACAGCTGCTGAATTTATCTATTTTACACCAATAGAATAGTTCTTGTGCGACGCAATAGCAGGAAATGTGATGAGATCAATCAAGAAGCCGGCAGCTGTTGTGCGGATGCTCGTTCGGCCAAAATGAAATGCAATATAATATGAACACAAGAAGCACAGCTTCAGAAAACACTTATCTGGTAAGTAGACAGGAATATCAACAAACGAGTGTTGCCGTTGCGGTGGTCTTCACCAGACCACTTCAGCAAGATCACATTCGTGATATTCGAGAGATAATTCCATCTATCTGATGAAGATTGCATGGGAGGTTTTATTTTCTGTACATTTTGAATTGTTCTGAAATTAAGCATGTTTGGTGGTAGAAAACAAATGCGTAAAATTAAAAGCGCTTCAGCTGACTATAGCATTGGTATAAATTTTTTCTGCAAACGGGCTCAGGATTGCTTGAGGGAATCGGTGATAAGCAGAATGGCTCTTCCCGCACAGCTAAACAATTTAAGGACTCAGTATGTAGAATCTTGACGAAAATATAATAAAAACGTGCTCTTATAAACTTTTGAGCCGGAATCGTTAATTCTGACACACCACTTGGAGCCGTGAACAAATATCTCATAACGAATACTTCACGAAATATATCCATAGGGTTAAGTTAGGCAAGATAAATTATTACAGCGATTTTCATGCAGAAAACCACAGACACACCAATATGGGAACACAAACACACACACTGACACCCGTGCGCACGCGCGGACACATTTTTTCAACCGAGGACAGCAGCAGTTGTGACAGTTCCTTTTGTATGATACCTGTCAGTGTCTATAGACGAACAGTTATTGGGGGCACAGCTCAGTAACGACGCAAAAGAGTAAACAGAAGCAGTGAATGCACGGCGGCCCCTAACTTTCCTGTAATCGCAGGTTTCTCACGGCAAGGCAAAACATGCTTAAGGAAAAGATAGAGAAACCCGATACGTCGTACAGGGAATGAAACAGTGCTTCTGTGCTACCTGCAGCCCGGATAAGTGAAGCGAGCACAGGGGCATGTCGAGGAAACAAATGCCGAAAAGGGTACAGCTCTATAGAAAGTCAGACGTTTCCTTGGATTCAGTGTTTTAGGTACTTGAAGGAAAGGACGCAGGAAACGAAAACATTCTTATTTTTCCTATGCATAGGCCGGAGTACAGGTAATATAATTTATTGTTGTGCTCACTCTTTCAATACGTTACTAATTTCCCGATTCGAACGAATCGAGACAAAGAGTTTTTCTCTAAATATAGGTTTTGTGTCAGCGAAGGAACACGT
The DNA here is from genome assembly GCF_013339695.2 of Rhipicephalus sanguineus. Classification (NCBI taxonomy): domain Eukaryota; kingdom Metazoa; phylum Arthropoda; class Arachnida; order Ixodida; family Ixodidae; genus Rhipicephalus; species Rhipicephalus sanguineus. The sequence goes on from NC_051176.1 coordinate 159,710,660, forward strand.
GCACAAAACCTCTATCTTCGATTCGATGGTAAGGTACACAGAAAAGCTATATGGCGTGACGAGCGAGGGAGACAAGGGGACAGCGTTTGTAAAGAAAGAAACAACATTTTGTTTATTTCACGATACTTCTAGCTATATGGTTTGCTTTGCTTGGCCCTTAGACATACAGAAAGGTAGTAGGCGAAACTCCAAAATGCGCCGCCGCTTCAAGGCCTCTTCAAAGCCTGATGTATATTTTTCTTTACGGCCAAACAAGGTAGTCCCGCGTTCGCTGAATTTGCAAGCGGCGCGCTTTCATGCACGGTATTGTTCGTAGCACATTGTTCGTTTTGTGCATTTACCGTCCAGTTGTCGCTGTTTATTGATTTACTTTTTACACATTGTTCACAACGTGTTTTCATTTCACATTCTGCTCGCTGACACACGCGCTTTCGTAGAGGGTGCCGAGGTATAGTATCTAGACCGTGTAGGCTTCAATAGTATACCCTCATCTGCAGATGAGAGGGGCGCACTTGGTGGCGGTGATATTCAATTAAAAGACTATAGACTAATTAAACCTGATATAAGTGTTTCCTGGGCGCGTCCTGCCAATTTAAGAACTACAATAATGTATCAGCCATGAAGGCTAATTGAACATAATTGACATATCTCAACATCACTTTTACTATGTACATACAGGGTGTTTTTTTTCAGACAACACAGATTTTTAAAATAAAAATTCTATGACAGTCACGCTACAGTCGTTTTCGCACACGCACTCTACGTCGAGGCGGAAATATTTTTCTTCAACCCAAATAACATTGACGAGACTAATTAATAAAAACTCGCTAGTTAACTTTGTAAATTATCGACTTCAGAGCAGTTGCTTATATTAGAAAGTTGTAGTGCGTGCCAATTTATGGAATCCCCATTTTTTAGAAATAATGACAGTTGGATGTAATTCGAGATATTCATCATCAAATTTTAAGGGCGAAATCGAAACGGATCGCACCCGGCACACAGAAAACGCGGCCTCTCTACTTCAGACCGGAACTACCCGTGATAAGGAAGTGACGAAATTTGATAGAAGGCGTGTCGGGACCGTGTCTTCTCGTGAAAAGCGGCAGGTCATCTTACTTGAGCCAGCGGATCGCCTTACCTTTGTGTGTGCTGTTTAGTGCTTGTCTGTTTCTTTCGAGCTGTGGGCAAGAAAACCTCATTATAAACATTTTATTTCTCTGTGAAGCAGAAAACTCTGCGGCAGCCACCACGCCGCTTTTTCTTCAAGTCGGGCGAGGTAGTTTTTCTCTCCTGTTTACAGATTAAGAAAGACACAGATAAGCACCACACATCGCACCCAAGCAATAAGCTATCTAGTTGTGTATTTCAGAATGCTTGCTCATTTTCTTGACCATACTCTGCTCGGCGTGCCTTGACTCAAACTGAGCTCAACCAATGAATCTGACGCACGAACAAACGGTGCGTTTAGGATACAACCTCTTAACACAACAGCCTTGCGCGAACTTGTTACAGTCCTAATATGATATTTCGCACTCTTACAGTCATAATGTTCTGCTGATGCATCTGCACAATGCAGTCATGCTGTGGAGCTCAGCTTATAGTCGACAGTGTCGTTATAAGCAGAGGTGTAGGACATCGCAGTTTGTGGCAGAACAGCGCAGAAAACGGGACGAAGAAAACACATGGACAGAGCGCCGACTGTCAACTGGTTTCTTTATTGCAGAAGCAGAAAATATATAGGCAGGCGAATGTTCATGCCACATTGCTGACGCACTGTTCACCTAGGAACCCTTGTGCATTACCGCCTCAGCTATAATGGATTCACGACGGAAAAAAAAAAGAAAAGGCCACTGGTCACACTTGCCTACTGATAAGTAGACAGTTATTATTTAAGAAATTCAGTTCATCTTTTCAGCGCCTGTCTGAAATTTTCATTGCGAAAAGTAACTTAGTTTTCCAGCTCGGCTGTTTAAGAATGCCGGAACTGATGCCAAGTAAACTTATTGCAACACACGTTAGCAGGTGATGAAGAAAAAAAATGTCGGTTACATCTAGAACACTTCACAAGCAAATGCTTTAATCATTTGTTATAGAGCCAGAAAAAATTAATTTTCCTTCATGTTGATCACATAAATTTAGATATCAAGTATATGTAATGTGCCGCTGAGTTAAAAAATATGGTATGTTTACATTCACTATGCGCCCTGAACCCAATTAAGTCTCAAAAGCACTCTTCACCTTGCCTTTCTTTCTGTTGCTTTTCATGTTCTGGCGAAACGCGCTTATCTTCTGGGTTTCTTACATATTAAATGACCACAGGCAGCGCTACACGAGAAAACGTAGAAAAGCACTTTGCAGCAGAGGCAGCACCCGAGCGCATGGACAGGCGCGCTGCACACGGTTAAAAAGAAACAGCAAAAATGGAGGGGAGAGGCCAAGGACTGGAAACTGCGCCCGGTGGTTATGCGTGCGACGGCACTGTTGAAATATATTATCCTACGCGTAAGCTGAGTGAAACGCGTGAAGCATCCTACGCCATTCACTAAAGCTGTACAAAAACCTAATTGTGACAGCTCATTATGTAGCACTATTGCCAGCAACATGCATATACAAACTAGCCCACCGAGCCATCCTCGTGAAGGCATATAAAGTTTGGTGAAATGATCACGATAAGCTAAACTAATCATCAGCACGAAAGAAGCGTATCGGAAAGAAGCAACCCTTCGAATTGAAACTCAGAAAACTCTGGGAAAGAGGAATAGAAAAAAAATGCTGCCAAGAACAATGCGCTGCTTTCATATACTCCATATGGCAGTGTTTATTTAAGAAACATCCTCAGCAAACACTTCACACATCCACTCGCACACGAGATCGAGGTTGCGCCGGCGCTGAGAGCTCAGTGTACACAGGAGGTACGTACGCGATACTTGAGCGGTTGAGAGATTTTTCTGAGGCGGCTGTGATCCCTGGATATTAACGAACATAGCACTCCTTCCTATTTCTGGCTCCGGCCGATTTCCACTCGCGTGCGACGCGAGGCTATACCAATACGCGAATACGTTCTCTAGGCAAGCCCCCGCAGAAACAGTGTTTGAAATCGGAAACTGAGTACACTCACTAGTGTACGCGCTGGCACAGAACGTTGCCGATGCATAACACAGTTGAGCTTGCGTGTAGTGCCCTAGATTGTTGCATGCCCTTCTATATGGTCTCAAACGTGGGTGTTCCGCAAACACCCGAGTAATTTTTTTGGACAAGCGTCACCCATATCAACCTCCATTTGAAGGAAGTAAGGAAGACAATAAAAGGGAGAAGGCAGGGAGGTTAACCAGACTCATGTCTGGTTTTCCATTCCGCCATGCGCTGGGGGAGGGGAAAAATGAGAGAGAGAAAGAGAGAGAGAGAGAGAGAGAGAGGAGGGAAGTAAAGAAGGAAATGATCAATAAACGCGCTGACGCGTATGGGAGATTCAAAAATACTGCAAGCATCACGCAGAATATAGAGTCGATACAAAAGCTGTCCGCCTTTTGAGTACACAAATGCATAATCTGGATGCCGCGAAGGCTAAACTGCAGTGTTCTTTCAGCAAAGAGAAAGCAAAGGGTATGTCAGTATTCGAGACAGTTTAACATGTTCAGGCAACAAGTAATTCTGAAGCTTATTTTCATTATAGATTTATTCCATATCCTGAATTAAGAAAACCACACAGTTAGAGAATGAACTCAGAGTTTATTTTGTCAAGTTCACTGCATTTGTACACTGCTAATCAGGTCCCGCTTAAAGTGCTACATATAGCCAGGAAAGCGGACGTTTTTTGTCTGCTGTCCTGGATATAGCCAACACTTAACCAGGACCTGATTAAGAGTGCACTTTACGCAAGAACTACACGTATATAACCAGTAACGATCGTTCCCTGAGAGATAGAGAGAAATAGATGAAAAGGAAGAGACAGGGAGGTTAACCAGGTGATAATAGCCGGTTCGCTACCCTGCACAGGGGTGGGGAAATAGGGGTCGGAGAGAGGACAGAGAGAGATAAAATTTAAAAAATCCGGCAGATCCCACGCACTGTGCGAATCGATGTAATGCGAAGCAGTCATCAAAGAGCTGCATACATCGCTTTGTTTATTTTTGAGCCAAATGAAATCATTCATGCCATGGCATTTAGTTCACCATATATCGAATGTTTGCCATGCACGCGTGCATGCACAATATGATATACACCATGCCAGTGAAACGTATTTCTGGTGTATACACTGCATGACCAGTCATTTATGTTCATCACGCACTCCTGTCATGCCATACCAATTTTGATATATACCCAGTTATCTAAACAGCCGTAACCGCACCATAACAGTGCCATGTAAATCATACCGTACGTGACATGCATAACATAATTCGCCTGTTAAGACCTGTCATTTATGTTCGTCATACAGTTACATCGCACAATACCAATTTTGGTGTATATCAAACGAGCGAAATGGCCGTGAGTCCACCATAAGCGTAGCATGTAAATCATGCCATACATGACATGCATGTCATGGTTTTCATGTTGCCACCTATCATTTATGTTCGTCATACATTCGCATCACGCAACGCCAATTTCGGTGTATATCAAGCTAGCCAAACGGCCGCGATCGGACAATGAGCGTGGCATGTAAATCTTGCCGTAGATGATATGCATATCATAATTTTCAAGTTAACACCTGTCATATATGTTTGTCATACAGTCACGTTGCGCAATACCAATTTTGGTGTATATCAAGCAAGCGAAACGGCCACGAGCGCATCATGAGCGTGGCATGTAAATCATGTCGCACATGACTGCCTGTGACGATTTTCATGTTACCACCTCTCATTTACGTTCGTCATACAGGCGCGTCACGCAATACCAATTTTGGCGTATATCAAGCTAGTGAAACGTCCACGAATGCACCATGAGCCTGGCATGTAAATCATGACATGCATGTCATGGTTTTCTGTTACCACCTGTTATTCATGTTCTTGATACAGTCACATCGCGCAATACGAATTTTGGTGTATATCAACCTAGCGAAATGGCCGCGAGTGCGTCATGAGCGTGGCATGTAAATCATGACGTGCATGACACGCGTGTCATGATTTTCATGTTACCACCTCTAATTTACGTTTGCCATACAGTCGCGTCGCGCAATACCAATTTTGGTGTATATCAAGCCTGCAAAACGGCCGCGAATGCACCATGAGCGTGGCATGTAAATCATTACATACATGACATGCATGTCATGGTTTTCATGTTACCACCTCTAATTTACGTTCGTCATACAGTCGCGTCGCGCAATACCAATTTTGGTGTATATCAAGCCAGCGAAACGGCCGCAAATGCACCATGAGCGTGGCATGTAAATCATGACATGCATGACATGCATGTCATGGTTTTCATGTTACCACCTGTTATTCATGTTCTTCATACAGTCACATCGCGCAATACCAATTTTGGTGTATATCAACCTAGCGAAACGGCCGCGAGTGCGTCATGAGCGTGGCATGTAAATCATGACGTGCATGACACGCATGTCATGATTTTCATGTTACCACGTGTCAGTTATGTTCGTCATGACGAACTGTCTCGTCATACCAGTTTTCGTATATATCCATTCATTTAAACTACCGCGAATGCCCCGAGACCATGTCATGTAAATGATGCCGCACATGACATGCGTATCATGATTTGCGCGTTAGGACCTGTCATTATGTTCCCCATGAATTCTTGTTACGTCATACCAGTTTTGGTATATATGAAATTAACGGAATGGCCGCAAGAGCCCCAAGGCTGTGGAATGTAAATCATGCTGTTCATGGCATGCATGTCATGATTTTCATGTTATGACCTGTCATTTATGTTCGTAATACGGTCATGTTATTCCATACCAATTTTGGTATACATCCGATTAACGAAACGGCCAGGAGAGCACAAAGTCGTAGGCGGCTAGATAGATAGATAGATAGATAGATAGATAGATAGATAGATAGATAGATAGATAGATAGATAGATAGATAGATAGATAGATAGATAGATAGATAGATAGATAGATAGATAGATACGCTCAAACTCGCAGAAATTCGCTAAGAAATGCTTCGCATTTTAAAAAAATGCATACATGCGCACACATGCAGGACGTTCCTATCAGAGCCGTTCTCATAGACCGGTTGTCACAAAAGTCGCATAGGCTTAACAATTCTTGCGCACACTGTTCTAAGGTATGCCATGAAAAGGGATTTTTCCACCGGCGCCAAGGGCGAACGTGCTATAATTCTTCTCTAGGAATGGTGTGCCGTAAGCGCACGTGCACCACTAAGTGTGCGTTAGCATTAGCCGTATGAAATATATCTAGATGTCCTAACATGGCTGGACCGTATAAGAACTGTATAGTGGCTCTTGACTTGTGTAATTTCAAAACTGTTCGCTCGGGAAGGTGATCGCCTTTTTGGTTTGTGTTTGTATTTTTCCACTGGCCTCAAGGGCGAACGTGCTGGTAATTCTTTTCCAAGAATGCTGTGCCGTAAGCGTACGTGCACCACTTAATGTTAGTAGAAGGAAATATGATACGTCTATGTCCTAACAAGGCTAGACCATATACAAAATATATTGGCTCGTGTCTTGTGTAATTTTAAAGCTGTTGGCTCGAAAAGATGACCGCCTGCGGAATGCGAACCACCGAACGTAGCAACCGAGCTACGTGTCTGATCATGGGTTTTTGTTTTGCGTATTATTGAACTGCTCGCCGCGAAGGTCACCGCCAGTAGAGTCTGAACCATAAGACGTGCATCCGAGCTACGTGTGAGCTCACGTGCTTTTGTTTTGTATATTATTGAACTGCTCGCGGTGAAGGCGACCGACAGCATAGTCTGAACCACAGGAAGTTGTATCCGAGCTACGTGTAGACCCCCCGCCACGGTGGTCTAGTGGTTATGGCGCTCGACTGCTGACCCGAAGGTCGCGGGATCGAATCCCGGCCGCGGCGGCTGCATTTTCGATGGAGGCGAAAATGTTCGAGGCTCGTGTACTCAGATTTAGGTGCACGTTAAAGAACCCCAGGTGGTCGAAATTTCCGGAGCCCTCCACTACGGCGTCTCTCATAATCATATGGTGGTTTTGGGACGTTAAACCCCAGATATTATTATTATTACGTGTTAGACCGTGTGCCCACGTGACTGGTGTTTTGTGTGTGAGTTAATTGTTCACCCGTGAAGGCCACCGAAAGTGAAGTGTGAACCACGGTGGCAACCAGTGCGTACGTGACCGTTTCAAGGATGCATCGATACTACAGTGGAAGTTGAGATCGGCGGCCAGAGAAGTGTATAAAAAAGGGCCGATCCTATACTTCGACAGTCTGCTGTGCGCCGGAGAAGAGATCCACGCTGGGCAACTCCCGGGACACAACGCAGCCACCCAACACCTCCGGTCATCGTGGAGCCGCCGCTGACCCATCTCGCCAGCTTCGACGGACGCTCATGAACGGCGCCGGTGTTGAAGGACTCTGCTGCGCCCGGTTACGTATGTCAATCGCTTGAAGTTAGTGGACTGCGAACTCTAATTATTGGTTCAGCTCTTGCTGTTTGGTCATCCATCCGATATTGCTCATTGTCGCTGCATATTTCAACTTTCATGCATGTTGCACTTATTCGCAATAATTGTGGAAGGTATAACTAATTCACCATTGTTTCCAAGATAACTGTTCGGCTATTGTGGAAATATCTTTATGTTTGTTTAAACACATTATTCAAGCTTGTTGTTATTTGATTGGAGAAGGCCCTTGACTCCTTCATACCGGCGATTGGCGCAAGCCATACACCAGAGACCCAACCCTCATGCCACATCTTTGGGAGAAGCTTTTGCTTCGGCCCCCAGTCATGAAACCGGTTGAACGCAGAAAGCGCAGTAGCGCTTGCACAGCCTTCTTCTGTGACGTCGGTGGCGCAGGATTCTTTCTTCCGAAAGAGTTCGGTCGTCCAGCTCATCAAGCGCGTTGCAAAGCGACTGTCTCTGCGAAGAGTACTGTGGACAGTCGCACAGAATATGCTGAATCGTTTGATCACTTCCGCAGTGGTCACAAGCTGCAGGTGTCGGCCATTCCTATGCGGAACGCGTACGCATAGGTAAATGCCACTCAACTACACTCTAACAAAAAAGAGAGTCAAAAGAGGGTCATGGAACCGTGACTCTCTTCGGGTGTCCATCTGACCTCTTTTGGAAGGTACAGGCAGAGAAAAAGAGTTCGCATTTGTGAAGGAGTCACTGGACCCTCCTGAAGCGCGTTTCGATTGGCTTCGGTATACGGAAGAGCCGCCGTATACGCCATGCATATCGCACGCTCGCCCTTTGGCGCCGTTGTGGCGCCTTGCTCGCCAACGTAGACGGGGTTGGCGCCGGGGTGGCGCGCCGCTTTCCTCTCTCAGTCGTATCAGTCTCTCAGTCTCCTGGTCTATTGGAATGTACTGCGTGGTTGCGTAGGTTGCGCGTCTTCGGTGGTGTTGACGCCGGCTCGAGCCGTGCACGAAGTGACGCTTGGAAGGCGAAATATTCGTGGAGCTGCGGACACCGACAACGGGCGCCAGTTAACGGTGAGTGTACTGCTTTCGTAGGTACTAATTATACAGCTTTAGCTGGGCGTCTGCAGCAGCTCTGCGGAACCTGCCAGCCATTTCCAACAGTAGCCTGTATCCGCGGGGCTGTTGCGGATGCCCAACTAAAGCTGTCAGTTAACGAGTTGCCACCGTTATGCGCGTTGATGGACAAGCTCCCATAAAGTGAGCGATGGAAACAATAATCGAGGGTCATTTCTTGCTGATCGCACGTCGTGTCTGCACTACTGAAGGTGCAAGATGTCGTTTTGAGATGCACTTTAGTCTACTTCATAATAACATTTCCATCGATCTTGAGTGTGCAGCGTGCTTCCACGCGCGGGAACGTGACAAAAAAAGCCTGTGTATAGAACGCTCAGACGCACTATATGTAATGGTTTTTGTTGGCTTAACGACGGTAGTTTGAGGTGCAGATATAGTACGGTGGGCTTCCAGAACGTACGCGGTAGTCATTCAAGTTGGACACGCCTCGCCGGTAAAGTGAAGAAGCTCTAGAATTTCGACGGCGCGCGTTGTTGCGGCCGCCGGCGTGCACTCTTTTCCCTCGTTTCTGTTTGCTGTTTTCGTGGTTTGCATACACTGCGATGACGTTGGGCGCTATAACAGAATCGAGTGAGTGTGCGTGATTGTAGAAGTTATGTTCGCTAATTCTAGCATATGACATGTCTGATCTCGACGTATAGACGTCGTACGCACGCGCTGGGTGTCATTCGGGCCCTAGTACTCGCATCTGTTTATCTGAGTATTTAAGGATGGGTTACGTTTGTAAAACATGCGGTCAATAACCGCTCACGGCATGCCCCTGGCTGCCGGAGGATGTGCTTTGTTGTTTTGTTGTTAGCCTTTATTATGTCTGTGTGAACCACTTATTGTGTAGGTTTTGCAAACCTTTACTGCAATTTCATTTTCTCATCATAATATCACGTTCTGCTTTTCAGATACCGTTTTTCATGCGCTCACGCTGGACAGGAGCGACAACCTAGCAAGCCACAAGCCTGATGCCTCAAGCCGTCACCACTTTTTGATTTATTCTTAATCATAAATATGGAAACATGATGGCGATTTCTGCTGTTCATTTAGCACCATATGACACTGTGCACATCACAGTCACACATTTTAGTTGGCTATACTCATAGAAGCATGTAAATGAGGAATACCCAAACTTCTTAATTGGAAATCACAGACCATCTTTTCGCGCTTTCTATATAACTTTGCTGGAAAATATGTGTTGTTTTGACGAGTTTTATTAAAATAATGCTAAAACTAAATTCCTTTTTTACAGTCGCTGGGCAGAACGGCAAGTATTATTGGACTTGCTTAAAATGAATACTCCACTATTTTCAACAGTAGTCGCGCATAAGTAGAGCAAGGATCAAATGAGTAGCTTAAAATACTTGTGGAGTCGCTTGATGCTTCGGTGTGGGTCCCTTGACCCCCCTAGGAGCGTTACCGGCAAGAGTCGTCTGACTCCCTATAAGTGGTAACGTGATCCTCCCGATGAGAGTCTTTGCACTCTTCCTAGAGGGTCAGGGGACTCTCCTAGAGCGAGCCGACCCTGGCCCACCAAGAGAGTCACCTTGACTATTTAAAGAGAGTCCTATACGTGGCAAGTCAGAACTCTCCGAAAAGAGTCACGCATACTCTTTTTTTTCTTAGAGTGTATAACCTACACAGAAGGGTAGCGTCACCTCGGCGAAGTCCTGGAGGAATTCGAAGGTTGCGAGTTGGGTCTAGAGAATATAGTCGTGCGTGCTGGAAGTGTGGCTCGTTCCACTGAGACGTGATGCGTTGGCGAGCAAGCACACGTAGCTTCCGTGCAGCGTCAATTCTGGAGAGCGCTGTTAATATTTGACTGTTGTCACTATGGGCGGAACGGGCAGCTTGATCGGCCCGTTCATTGCCGATAATCCCACAAGGACTTCGAAGCCATTGAAAAGTTATTTCATGCCCTTTGTCAGATAAATGGTGCGTCTCTTCTGCAATCTCAAATACAAGTTGTTCGTGCGGGCAACGTCGTAAAGGTGACAGAAGAGACTGCAGTGCCGCCTTGTAGTCAATAAACATAGTCCATTTTTGTGCCAGTTCATCACTAATGAAATGTAATGCGTTCCCTGAAGTTTCTTCCGTGTTTGTTCACCTGACTCGGTTCGGGTTGTTGGTGAACGCTAGGTCGTGTGGCTTGCTACGCTACTGCGAATGCGAGCGGGCATTCCTGGGAGCGTCATTACCTCTAGACCCCTTTGTTCTGTATACTTGAGCAGTGTCTTCCCTTTGCGCGTATAATTCGGGTAATCCCAGCGCGGATGTGATACATTGAAGCGGCCCAGTGTTATGATTTGGTTCCCCCTCAAGACTATCTACGTAAAGAGTCCCACCGTCCCTTATGCATTTGCCGAAGACGACTGGAAGGCGAAAGCCATCTTCCTCTTTTCAGTCGACTGTGTTCACCCCGCCCGAAAATGTTCCGCACTCAAAGTGGTTTTGCACTTCCACCGGGGTCAGAACAATTCGAAGCCTCCTGCAGCTCACGTGGTCTTGCAATGCCTCCGTGATCGACCCACCTTTGACCAAGTGACAATTTCATGCGATGACGTCAGGAATTTGGCGACCTGTAACTTCGCAAGGTGATATTAATGAAAACTAACAGACAATAATGCCAACGAAAGTATAGGGGGTGTTATTTGTAGTAATTAGGATATAAGTGTGAAGAAAGTAAAGTGGACGAAAAGATAACTTGCCGGTAGGGACCGAACCTGAGTGTTCAATAATATTGTATCTAACAAAGAAAAACGAGCCCTTAAAAGTCCTCTTCTTTCCTTTGTAGCGGCAGCAGCATCGGCGTCGCAAAGAAGAGGAGGGAGACGCTCGCTCTTGCACGAGGCGAGTGCCGCTGCCACGGGCATGCGCGCGCTGGCGTTCGAAAGAAATAGATTAAAATACTTCTGATCAAGGCGGCCGTGTCGGGTTCGCTCTCTCTGGTAAGGCCGAGATTTCGCCGGTCAGTGAGGTCGCCCATCGCCACAACTTCATTCATAGCGAGCGCCTCGTTCTGGCAGACTTGATGTCTTCAGGTAGTATGCGAGGAATTATTGGTCAGCTGCCGGCTCGTAAAACGATCACGTGCTACATGACGCCAACAGGCAGAAAAAGAGTGTTCCACACTCGCCGCCATGTCTGCGATCGGCGCTGGCTAACACTCCTATATTTAAATGCACATATAGTTTAAATGCACCCCATAAAGTGGACGAGAGGATGACCGCCGCCGTAGCTCAGTGGTAGAGCATCGGACGCGTTATTCGAAGGTCGCAGGTTCGGTCCCTGCCGGCGGCAGGTTATCTTTTCGTCCACTTTACTTTCTTCACACTTATATCCTAATTACTACAAATACCACCCCCTATATTTTCGTTGGCATTATTGTCTGTTGGTTTTTATTATTATTGCGTCTAACAAAGAAAAAAACGCCAGGCCTGCGCGGAAAGCGCAGCACAGTCACAGCGAAAGCTGGAAGAGCGGCATTTCTAGAGCCCGTTATAAACTCTCCTGTGGCTACTAATACAGGTACATTAGCAACGTACCCACTACGCAACAAAACGTAATTTTTGGGAAGTTGGGAAGCACCCAGCACGACATTATTCGTTGTTCTGCGGAGAAGCAAGGTACCATATGTAAGCTATTATGTGCAGTTTGTTGATGCGGCGGTTGATGACGATGAATAATTATGGTTGCGCCCTTTGTAATGGGTTGGAAGCTTTAAACGACCCACTAGTTACGTAATGCATATTGTGTGACGCCCGGTCGTTATTTAACTGTCCCACCACGCTTTATAACACACTTTAAGCAGGGAAACGTAGAACGAGAGAGAGAGAAAATTGACTTTATTGAGACCCTGAGGAAATGGATCATGGGAGCCTTATGGGCTTCCTTGGCAACCAACAGAAGTGCACTTGCGAGGAACCCACTACGCTATAAATCATTGTAATTTTTGAGAAGTAGGGCAGTAGGCACTGTGCCATTTTTCGTCATTCTACAGACAGCCGTGGTACCTGCTAAACGCATGTAAGGCATTATGCGCACTTTGTTGATGCTGTGCGTGATGACGATGAAGAATTATGGAAGAGCTCTTTGTAATGGGTTGGAAGCATTCAACAACCTACTCGTTGCGCAATTCGCATTGTGTGACGCCTGGTTACAGAATTCGCGTTGTGCGACGCTTGGTGCTTATTCTACTCTTTTACCACGCTATATTGCATATGCTAATGTGGTTCCTTCCCGACATGAAGCCTGTATAGGACCTTTTTGCAAAGCAGTTTCAAGCACCGGCATGGCTCAGAGGTTGAATACTGGGCTCCCACGCAGCGGGCCCAGGTTCGAACCTCCTTCCATCCTGGAATTTTTTTCTTATTTAGATTTTTTCTTATTTCGAGCGATACTGGTTACGGACACCGGCGGCGGCGGCGGACAACTACGGCACCAAAAACGGCCGGTGAAATGATCTCAAAACAGCTTTCGCTGTAAAACGAGCCCTTAAAAGTCATCTTCTTTCCGTCGTAAGGTGATGTCATCACATTATTGTTTTTTGCATCACTTCGGTGGACGCCGGCGACGGTCACGTTTCGCGTTTTATGAGGCGTCTGCTTTTGCCTCAATTAAATAATCGAGCCGGCTGAAGACTGCTTGTTTTACAGCGAAAGCTGTTATGAGATCATTTCACCGGCCGTTTTTGGCGCCGTAGTTGTCCGCCGCCGCCGCCGCCGCCGCCGGTGTCCGTAACCAGTATCGCTCGAAATAAGAAAAAAAACGAAATAAGAAAAAAATTCCACGATGGAACGAGGTTCGAACCTGGGCCCTCAGCGTGGGAGCCCAGTATTCAACATCTGAGCCATGCCGGTGCTTGAAACTGCTTTGCAAAAAGGTCCTATACAGGTTTCATTTCGGGAAGGAACCGCATTAGCATATGCAATATAGCGTGGTAGAAGAGTAAAAGAAGCACCAAGCGTCGCACAACGCCAATTCTGTAACCAGGCGTCACACAATGCGAATTGCGCAACGAGTAGGTTGTTGAATGCTTCCAACCCATTACAAAGGGCTCTGCCATAATTCTTCATCGTCATCAGGCACAGCATCAACAAAGTGCGTATAATGCCTTACATGCGTTTAGCAGGTACCAACGCTCTCCGTAGAATGACGAAAAATGGCACAGTGCCTGCTGCCCTACTTCTCAAAAATTACAATGATAGCGTGATAGATAGGAGATAGCGTAGCGTAGTTTATAGCGTAGTGGGTTTCTCGCAAGTGCACTTGTATTGGTTGCCAAGGAAGCCCATAAGCGCATGATCCATTTCCTCGGGGTCTCAGTAAAGTTCTTCGCCACCCACCCCCCGTCTCTCTCCCACATCAACGTATGTTATACAGCATGACGGGAGAGGGAAATAGCGACCGGGCGTCATCCAATGCAAATTACATAACTGGTGGGCCGTTTAAAGATTCCAACCCATTACAAAGGGCTGAGCCATAATTCTTCATCGTCATCAGTCGTCGCGTCAACGAAGTGCACATAATGCCTTAGAGACGTGTAGCTGGTGCCTCCCTTCTCCGCAGAATGACGAATAATAGCTTAGTAGGTGCTTCCCAACTTCACAAAAATTGTGATTAATGGCGTAGTGGGTACCTTTCTAATGTACTTGTATTGTAGCCCCAGGAGAGGGGAATTGTGGGTATGAGCCAGTCTCCTCAGGGCAAACAAACACACAAGCTTAACGGGCTCTAGAAACGCCGCTCTTCCAGCTTTCGCTGTGACTGTGCTGCGGTTTCAGCGCAGGCCTGGCGTTTTTCTCCCTGCGCGGACTGTACAGCTTTGTTCCTCTAGTCTTTTTGTGCGGCCATATACCGTGATTACCTGATGTTGTGTCATGCAGTCCGGTATGTCCTTAACGCATAGTGCGACATCCTTTTCAGCAAAAGTAGCGATTTGTGGGAAAACGGGGTGCCAATGATGATAAACATTGAAAAAGCGAGTGGGCGAGAAAAAAAACCCACTGCGGTTGAGAGAAGAATCCAGGTCTCGCGATACCTTTGAGTTAGCGCGGCGCCGTTTTCCAAACCACTTTTGTTGGCATATATGCGTGCTAGAGCTGGTCCTGGGAGTGACACCACTCACGGCCATATGGCGGTGGTTGTGGAACATTCTGTGCAACGTCACGCAGTGCCTGGACTGCTTGTGTGAAGACGATTGATCAATAAACACTCGTATGGGTTACCTGAGGATAACGCTATGTAATGAACGAGAAAAAAGACGGAACCGAGGGGTTCTTCTGTTAGTCACATTCATATTGAAGCCAACAATGAGAAACAATGAAATCAAGACGAAATCATTTATTTTTTTTTCTTCATTAAAAATATAAAAAGTATAGAGGACATGAAAGTGGTCGTTACATACTACAGTTGAGCTGAACTTAAGTGAAAGACAACTGCAAGATCTCGTGAGTGGTGGCAGACCCGCACAAATGAAAGTAAATTAGAAAAAGAGGTTTAAAAACGTTATAGATTGTTTGTACAACGCGATGATGTCAATTCGTCAGTGAACTACGCTTATAGCTTTGAGTTCCTTGGAGATGTGCTACGCACCTCCTTCCAAACAAAGCCCCTACTTACGTTCCGTTGCGAGGCCACAGGGAAAAAAAAAGGGGGGGGGGTGCTCCCCGACCGCTCTGCACCTTATGCGGTACGATTGCTCAACTGCGTATAAGGCGAAAATGATAACTGAGAAAGCTGAAGCCAAGATTGATCGCAAAGGCGATATCTCAACGCAGTCGATCGATTGTTAAAAGCTGACGTTGAATGAAAAATGCAGGAGTGCTTCAAAGAAATCTTTAATCTCCCATTCCTAGGACGAATTTCAAAATGTTCCTTTTTTATTTACCTCTGAAAGATACTTGTAATATACCTGTACACAAAGCAAGTGAAGAATAATAAGCTACGAGCACGAGGCGGAGAGAGCTTTCGAAATTTGAATGTGATGCAGCAACAAATACTTAGAACTTCTGCAGTATTCCCCGCACCCCTTTGATCTTTTTGGGCGTTTACTTGCTTTCATCAGACGCACATGAAAGTCTATACGCGAAATAAGAAGGTATTGATCTAGTGTTAGACACACTCGTAAAATTTAAAGCTGCGAGAGAGTAACAAATTGAAGTAACTTTCTTTTTCTCTTTTTTTGGGGGGGACTCGCTTCGGCCGTGGGTTACGCGGAGCGTTGGGCCCTCATCTTGTATGCAGAATGCTCGCACCAAACAGCGCTCCCTTGGCGACAGCTTGGTTGCTCACCCGTGACGTGTTCTCGCTGACGAGACAGCGGGGCTTAAAGAATGGAGGTGCGTAGTGCGACATATGTCCGCGTGACTTTACCTGGCTCTTTGCGGCGTGCCTTGGTCCTTCTTCTTTCTGTCCAACCGTTGTGCAACAACTTGGCAGGTCTTCGATGTCGCAACAGCGCGAACGTACACGAAAACCTTCTAACGGAGTGACGCACGTTTTGTTTTGTGCTAGATTAAAAAAAGACACATGAAAATCTTCTGCGTCTATCTTTATTTTAAATTGCTACCTCTCTGTGCACGAAATGTAACAGGAAAAAAAATCACAATTTATCCGCAAGGCCTGAGCAATGAATGTGATTACAACAAATGGGAATGTTACCCGAAGTAGGGCTATAGCAGCTTACTAAGTAAAGAGGAATCGGCCAGCTGGAAACAAATTCAAACTGGCACGTTTCCAAATTTGCACACACTCTAAGACGCATCCTTCGGCATACTCTCCTCGCTGCCCATGGTGTTCGGCTAAAGCTACCCTATACCACATCACGTGGGCATGTCGGGTCATTACAGCGGAGCGATGGGAAGAGCTGTTCCAGCGAGAACCTGGATGATCAGCTGAGTCTGACTAACCGGGCCCGCAGAGCGGCTGCTGCAAGCGCAGCCCTGGACTGTGAGGGCCCCCCTTTCAGGGTGATCGCGCTCGCGACGCTCGCGATCGCACTGAAAGCCGCGCGTTCAAAGGAAAAAAAAGAAAGAGTGCTTAAGGTCACGAGGCGCGCGTGACGTACCTTGATCTTCCTTGCCCGCCCTCCCTGCTTAGCTTCCAGCGTTTCGTCGGGACGAGAGAAGAAAGAGAGCAATTACAGCGAGCGAGAAATCTCTGTAACTCGGCTCGTACTTGACGGATTATAGAAATTTTGCTCTGGTCGATTCGTGAGGCAATAAATTCCTTCAATGAAGCCATTCGATGGTTACTTGTGGCCAGGGGCGTAGCCAGAAATTTTTTTCGGGGGGGGGGGGGGGGGGGTCCAGCCATACTTTATGTATGTTCGTGCGTTTTGTATGTGTGCGTTTATATATACGCAAGCAAAACTGAAAAATTTCGGGGGGGGGGGGGGTTGAACCCCCCCTATCCCCCCCTTGGCTACGCCCCTGCTTGTGGCGAATTCCACTGAGAGAACTGCAGTAGAGGCGTCGTTCAGTGAGGAGTGGGGCGCAGAGCACTGAGAGCATGGGCCACTCGATCTGCCATTGGAATGTCGATCTGCCATTGGAAAGCGGCGCGCATCTGGAGAGCAGGTGAGAGGGTAACAAGTGAGGAGGAATATACCAAGTGATTAAAACATTCGAGGCGCCGGCATTCTCTGCGGGACAGCAGGAAAACACACCCAAAATTTGTCGGTCGCATGTGCACCATTGTCCCCATTTGCAAATATATACGTAGGTTTGTATAACTATGTATCTGGCAAACGTATAGCTGCGTATGCTTCGTAGTCGTCATCGTGTCTACTCGTATAAATAGCGCAAGTACGGCCAATATCAGTGGTGTCAAACTACGCATGGTTGTTCTCATTGCCGCCGCGCTCGCTGGCTCACGTTGGCTGGCTGAAACAAAATTAAAGCTAATAAGTAAAATGTGACATTTAATAGTCACGCGACTCTCTTCGTACTCTGCCTACTCCGCTTTTTCAGGCGACAGCACTTCAAACTGCTCCTGGCTGCTCTCGGCGCAGCAAGAGCGCTCTCCCTCTACCACTGGATGACAGTGCTCCTACTCGGGTTCAACCACTGAAACACGCCGGCTCTGAAGAGAGCACTTTCAGCCTGCTTTCGAGTGCTCCTGTTTTCCCTATGGAATTCACCATTGGAAAAGTATTGCAGGGCCTTTTTGAGGACATAATTTAGCCGCGAAGTAAAACACACACAAAGGGAGGAACATAACTGCAGGACGAGCAGCACTTCCAACTAAATAAGTCTGGGCGCTAACACAGGAATAAATAGACAACATGCATGCGCAGTCACATCGCAACGTTAGATCATCCAGCGATCAAACAATCTCTTTTTCGATACGTACAAGACAACAGTCGTATCGCTGATACAACTAGCTCCTTTCTTTTTTTATATGATACACTTCGATCAATTCACACGCAGTTTGATATTTGCTTCAGTCTAAAATCTTAATGTCTTTAAAACGTGGTTGACACTTGCAGGTTAGGCAGTGCATTGGCAAATGCACTGCAAACGCATTATCGCGGTATTCTATTTATAGGTATATGTCAATGCATCTTTTTCATTGATATGATATGATACAGTGCTGGGCAAAGATACTTTCAAATTGTATCGCGATACGATACCAGATACTCTGGCAAGAAGTATTTGAGATACAGATACAAGATACTCCCCGAAAAATTCTATCCGATACGATACTTCCCAATTGTATCTTAAGATACTTCGATACATTTGCAAATTTGCTAATATAGATCTCTATAATGAAGCAGCAAAGGCCCATGTAGAAAAGCGTTTACTTGAAATTTTCTTAACTGCGACCAACTTTGTTTAATTGTAATGAAATATCTTATGCAACCGCAACGTGCTAGGGCGCGTTCCGAGGGACCGAAATAAAGTTTATTCATCCATCCATCCATCCATCCCGAAAAGTTCTGTCTTTCTTGCTCAAAGCCACTTCTTACACCGTGCTCAAAGCATACCAGTTTCATTCCGAAACAACTTACTGGGATTTGTTTGGGTGCTTAACATGACAGTTCTTTATACGCTGCGAGGTCAACTGCTTTTGCTTGACACTTTTGCAATTCATGCGTATCGCTCCTTTGGTTGGCGACCAGCTAGCTGGTTGCCATCTACTTGCAAGAACATCATTAAGAAGCCTCCGCATGATGGCGCAAAAACCGCTTCACAGTCTTACCTTGTCCGTAAGCGTATTACCGTTTTCGTAATAGCGCATCACCCTACAGGTGTAGAGCTGCAAAAATGCTGGTAGCGATATTTTTTGCGACGCATCGTGCGAAGACGATAGCTACAGAGTCAGTGCTCACAGTTCATTGAAGGCATAAAAGTGCAATAATTTTTCATATCCTACTTATCTTCAGGCGTAAAGGATTCGCTAGCAACATATTCACTAACGGGCAATCTTTTACCACAGTCCTTTGATAACGCTGAAATTATTGAGGGACTCTGTTCTTATCATTTTTCCTCCTAGAGAAGTTGTGGCGCACAAAAACGTCTCAGACGTATTGTTGCGGCACAAAGCGCCGCAGGATATCACTGTTATTCGCACTGTTGCCACTTCTAGCTGTTTTTACCCGCTTATTTATAACGGTAAAAAGAAAAAAAAAAACATTACGGTGAACTACAAAGGAAAACGAACATATACCTAAGTCAAATAGCAAGGTGGTTCCGTATTAAACAATCACGGTCAATAAGTATGCAGTGTCTTCACGTAAGTAGAACCAAATATTTAAAAGAAAAGTAGCTAACTGCGACTGCATGAAACCAATGGCATATGGTATGCCGTCATGTGGCACTCGTTATGACATTTTTTGTATTGCGCCTAAATGGTTAATTGAATAAGCTCAATCATGGAACATTTTTAATATTCATTTTTGCGCCCAGTGCGTTTCGTCACAAATAGAGTGCATTTAAAAACGACATATCCAATTTTTTTTTGGCGTCGTACACGCTGTGTGGTGAATATTTTCCGGCTTTTTAAAGGAAGCCCTCGAAATGTGAAATATAATCACGTGACTGTGCTTATGCGCTACCGTACTGCAGCGCTCAGAAACGTGCTTCGAGTGAAACAACGCGCGCGCGGACCGTCAAGGTATCGCTTCTCAGGGACGGTGGCGTTTGCTATGCTGTGTGCGGCCTACAGAAATGCTGACGCACTGTGGAGCCGATATCTAAAGCAGCGGCCGCTCATTTCGCCACGGTCCACGCGCCGGTTTGGTCGTTTTCGAATGCCCTCTACAACGTAACGTAACAAAGTGTACTTGGCCCTAAATTGAATATCTGACGTGTTGCATATTTCATTGTACTTAATTAAGAAATTAAGCGCAATATAAAAATACGCTAACAAGAGCCACATAACGCTAAACCATGTCGTTGGTTTTATTCGGTACTCCTTTTTTGTAAATATTCGGTTCCAGTTACGCGAAACACCCTGTATAGACGCGATACAGGCTCTAGACGCTATGACAATAGAGCATGATGTACCGTCGACTTGGATGTTACGATCAGACAATAGAAAACTAATTGCCTCAACTTAGATGTTAAGGTCAGAAAATAGAAAACTCAGTTCCGATGGAAAATAGTACAAAAGGGCTCGTGGGGACGCTCATGAGAAAAACTGAGTACTTTGCACTATATTTCTCAAACCCCCTCACTAATTTTTTTTAACATTTCTTATAATTTGCATTATTATTATGCAAACTCAATTTCGCTATGTTACTAAATCGTAAGCAGAAGTTTTGTAACTGCATACTCTACGCACGCTCAGGGGTGCTATGCAGGATGGCCCGAGTTTGGCGAAACTCGGTATCTTTCCGAGCTCTGGCGACACCCCCTTTTGAACGAGCTAATAGCACGATAAGGTGAAATCCATCCCTCAGCGCGCGCTCCGTTCCATTGGTTACGATGGAACGCGGCATCACGTCAAGGACGGTCGAGAAGGTTTGGTGGTGTCGTAAAACTAGAGGCAGCTTCTTTCATTTGTTTGTCGTTCCACTGAGTGCAGACGTGCACCCATGCAGGAAAAGTGGCAGAAAGCTCTACTAACTATATTTTTTATGTCTGCGCGGGCCGTTTGAATTCATTTTCAAGCGTTTAATGTCTGCAGCAAGTATCCTTTCGAATAAGCAGCACCGTGGCCTCCGAGATTAGTTCCGACCGAGCGCCTTACAACACCGCGGCTAGAGCTAATCGCCGAGGCCACGTGTATAATCACCATGGTCGGCCTGTATATTCTAGCGCGTTGCTCGGCCGGCGCGCGCCCTCGTCGTTCTCTTCTTCATCGTCTGCTCGGTCCCAGAGTACGTGCGCCCGGCTGATTAGCTAATTGGCTGGGCGGTATACCTAGCTAAGTCAGGACGTACTATGACGAAGCTGAGTAGGCCAAATCTTGCTAAGGTCGTGCTAACTAAGCCACGTCTTACTAAGACCATGATAATGAAGCCGTGTAAAGCTAAGAACAAGGTAATTGAGATCATGATAAATAACATGAGGCTAATTAGGATCGTGTAATTAGGATCGTTCTAATTACGAATATGCTAATTACCTCTGTACCATTCAGGACCTTGCAAATTAAACCAATGTAATTATTGCCGTGGTAATTAAGACGTTATAAGTTATTGTTAATTAACACGACGCTACTTATGAACGTGTTAATTAGGATCGTGCTAATTATGATTACGCTAATTACCTCTGTACTATTCAGGACCTTGTGAATTAAACCTGAGTAATTAATGGCGCGGTGTCTAAACCATTATCAATTATTGCTAATTAATACGACTATAATTAGGAGCGTGTAATTAAAACAAAGATAATGAAGACCTTACTCACCGATGACGTGTTAATTGGGACCGTGTTAATTAGTATTCTGCTAATTACCTCTGTACTTAATTAATGTCGTGGTAATTAAAACATTAACAATTAAGAAAGGACTATTCACTAACATGTTAAGACCTTCCTAAGCAATAGCACCAATAGTGACACCGAACTGACACGGTGATTACATCGAATCAGACCAAGCAGACTGAGTAGACGAGCCACGTAAAAAGGTGGAAGAAGCTAGGTGACCACAAACTCCACCGATGGCCCAAGCCCTGCACAAGCACTGCAAGCTGAACAAATTACTTTATATGCAAAGAAGCTGCTGAGTAGTGTCCACCGCATGAAACACTTGACAGGCACACCGGCACTATGACAGTCACGAGTTGAACTGGGGCCTTTTCAGAATCAACGAGTTTGTGCCCGAGTTCGCGCGTCAATCAATCTGATTGACAGACGCCCGCGGCGAAGAGCGGGTCAGCCCAGTGCGTTCCCTCATGCCGAGGAGCAGTGCTCACGCGACAACGCCAGCGAGCGGCACGATTCATCTATGAGCTTAATCGCACAGACTATGCACACACGCACGAAGAACTAAAGGTTATATCATCACGTGGCTACGGTGCCTCGATCGCATTCAATTTCACCGCTCTCATGACGTACCACTCACAGCTATGAAGCAAGTGCCCCTGGTACTATTACTTGTTTGCGGAGACACTGTTTCCACCGATTCGCTAATACAAAAAAATGTTCATACGTGTAATGTAAGTATAGCAGTAGCCTGTCCATTTATTTATCTGTAATATTCCAGAGAAGCGAAACGAGCTGCACCAGAGTGCTGCGTGGTCGCCCTTGTTGCCTTCGAGAGTGGAAATTTCCATGCACTAGGTGGAACGAAAGAATTTTCCGAAAGAGGACAAACGCCCACGAACACGCCCGTGGGAGGCGCGATCATCAGTTGGCAAAAAGATAGCGCGACAATCACGCTGACGTCGCTGCACTGTCAAAATGTTGACTGAGTGGTGGCGCTGACGCGTTCACACGCGGTATTCCTTTGAAAACCGCCGCAAATGCCGCGCATGCGTTTGCGACGCCATTCTCGTTCTTTTAGCCGTTTTTATCAACGCTTATATCGCGCTCTCCGCACTGTCTTCCTATCATGACCGTCGTAGGGCGGGCTCGGAGCAAACTCGTGTGCCCGAGAAGCTCGGGCCATCCTGCATAGCACCCCAGATTATTTTACGTCCTTTCACGCAGACAGTTTAAAATAACACTAAATCAGAGAACGTATTTTAGCGTTCACAAGTATGGCTTGGTGGGCTAGTTGGTATTGCATCTTAAAGGCTACAGCGCACAAAGACGGGGACAACAGAAGA
Source organism: Rhipicephalus sanguineus (assembly GCF_013339695.2). Taxonomy (NCBI): domain Eukaryota; kingdom Metazoa; phylum Arthropoda; class Arachnida; order Ixodida; family Ixodidae; genus Rhipicephalus; species Rhipicephalus sanguineus. The sequence continues at coordinate 159,733,529 of NC_051176.1, forward strand.
AAACACAGGACGAAGCGCCGACTGGTTTAGCGGCTGGTTACAAAAGACGTATAACAGTAAGCAGACGGGCAAGAGCTATACCGAGGCCTAGGTAGTGTATGGATTGTAAACGGAGTACAGCAAAGAGAGCAACTGTGCTAACATCAAATTATCTTTAAAGTAACTTCTTGAATACTTTAGAAGGAAGAACAATGACGCAGTACGCCAAAATATCTTCTGTTACGTAAATGCTTGTTCTACTGCATCTAGCATCGACACCGGTGGCGCAACGGTTGTTAGAATCTCATTATGAACTGAAGTAACGTAGAGTACTGGGCGAGTTGGTATAGATTCATGTCGAAGCGAAGCGCGAGGAAAACAGGACACAGTAAAGAATCTCATTTGCATATAAATCAATCTCATCATAAAGCTTACATCCACGGGATCTTTGAAATCGCTGATGTGTGAAAACCGCGAGACGAAAAAAACCCAATCATGCATTATTGAGAGTTGCAATAAAGCACCACGCAATACAAACCTCGATAACGACACTATAGCGGCATCGGAATTTGAGCGAAAGACGTCGCACGCATTGGAGTACTCAGCACAGTACTGTGGCTACGAACAAGTGGCATAGCATCGGCACAATTAAAAAGAAAGAAAACAACAAGAAAAAACGTCGGCTACGCGTAGACGTTCGCGCGCCTGTTTTTGTCGAGGTGGCTCGAGTGCCATCACGTGAGTCTGCCCAAGAGGTATCTAAGATAGTATTTAAGATACGTGTATCATCAATACTGCCCAACACTAATATGATATTAGGATATCATATACACATAAACGTGGACTGATGAATCATTCAGGCAGAATTCTATTTATAGCACATATATTTTCCCTTTTTGACTGAATCTAACGCAATCTTAAATCTGTATATTTGGAATTATGTAATAGTCATCCACTCAGCATCCTATCTTTATATGTATGTATAAATATAGCGTGAGTAATCTAGGTTGTGCTACATGATCCCCAAATTGCAAGCTTCTTCGCCATTCTCATAATTAGAGGAATTACAGCGAAAGCTGTTATGAGATCGTTTCACCGGCCGTTTTTGGCGCCGTAGTTGTCCGCCGCCGCCGCCGCCGCCGCCGCCGCCGGTGTCCGTAACCAGTATCGCTCGAAATAAGAAAAAATTCCAGGATGGAACGAGGTTCGAACCTGGGCCCTCTGCGTGGGAGCCCAGTATTCAACCTCTGAGCCATGCCGGTGCTTGAAACTGCTTTGCAAAAAGGTCCTGTACAGGCTTCATGTCGGGAAGGAACCACATTAGCATATGCAATATAGCGTGGTAGAAGAGTAAAATAAGCACCAAGCGTCGCACAACGCGAATTCTGTAACCAGGCGTCACACAATGCGAATTGCTCAACGAGTACGTTGTTGAATGCTTCCAACCCATTACAAAGGGCTCTGCCATAATTCTTCATCGTCATCAGGCACAGCATCAACAAAGTGCGCATAATGCCTTACATGCGTTTAGCAGATACCAACGCTCTCCGTAGAATGACGAAAAATGGCACAGTGCCTGCTGCCCTACTTCTCAAAAATTACAATGATAGCGTGATAGATAGGAGATAGCGTAGCGTAGTTTATAGCGCAGTGGGTTTCTCGCAAGTGCTCTTGTATTGGTTGCCAAGGAAGCCCATAAGCGCATGATCCATTTCCTCGGGGTCTCAGTAAAGTTCTTCGCCACCCACCCCCCGTCTCTCTCCCACGTCAACGTATGTTATACAGCATGACGGGAGAGGGAAATAGCGACCAGGCGTCACCCAATGCAAATTACATAACTGGTGGACCGTTTAAAGATTCCAACACATTACAAAGGGCTGAGCCATAATTCTTCATCGTCATCAGTCGTCCCGTCAACAAAGTGCACATAATGCCTTAGAGACGTGTAGCTGGTGCCTCGCTTCTCCGCAGAATGACGAATAATGGCTTAGTAGGTGCTTCCCAACTTCACAAAAATTGTGATTAATCGCGTAGTGGGTACCTTTCTAATGTACTTGTATTGTAGCCCCAGGAGAGCTTAACGGGCTCTAGAAATGCCGCTCTTCCAGCTTTCGCTGTGACTGTGCTGCAGTTTCAGCGCAGGCCTGGCGTTTTTTTTTAAGCCCTCCTAGTAAAGATATCTTAACAATATTTTTCCTAGTTTCCGCACAGGCGTGATTCATGGTAGCTCTTAGAGTTGCGGCAGGCGTTCTATTGTTCTCGCAGCGTCAGTTAATGTGAGAAGAGTTTACCATCTTTTGTTTGAAAAAGCAGCAGAAAGATGAACGACAAGCAATTAACTTCAGTGGACTATACTACGCAGGGTTTAGATTCAGCCGGCGTGAATGTTTGGCATTGTTCTCGTAATTTAAATAAAACCCTATTTTTACATTACTCAGTTTAACCTGACACGAGGCCGTTGCTGATGCCGGGACCCATTGTGGCGTAGTGCTTCGAGAGAGTTCCCTGGCTTAGTTTTGGATAAAAGGACCACATATAACCTGGGTTACCTTAAAGGCACAGGGTAGGCCCTATACCTCTCATGTATTTTGAGGCTTCCTTGAGACCCATTTTTTCTGAAACTACTTTATGTAAAGCATTTGGGTTTGTTTCATATTATTTGTCAGCGTCTCTTATCGCAATGGAGCTAGAATTACAATTGTATTTAAAGTTTTGATATTTCTGCAATTTTTTTTGAAGAACAAATAAATGTTTTCACTATTTTTTAAAACAAAATTGCCAAAAATGGAGAACTATTCCGCATACGTGCATCATTCTAGCTCTATAGGTTTCTATCGGTGCTTGGTTTATTCAGGTAAAAAAATCAGCCTTCTGTCTTTTCAAGTTCTTCTGATAATGGAGCAAACGTAACAAAAAAAAAATGATTTCGAGATATCGAGAGTTGAAGAGAAAAAACAAGTTTATTTCTTTCTTTCTTCTTTTTTTTGAAAAAGAAGATGTGTTGAACAATTTAATTAATAGCAACCAGCCATATAGTAATCACACGAATAAGCCTTTTGCTTTTTTTTTCTTGTTTTCTTGGTCCCCTGGCTTGTTTTGTCATATCTTCTGTCTCTCTATTGACAAAGTACTGTCGACGGCGGTCAATCTCACCCAAATATATCACAGCGTTGCGCCTTGGTGATATGCCAAATGGCCTTGAGAACGTTTTATTCGCGCCATGCAGGCCTTGTTGAAGGAAGGAACAGGAGAGAGATGAAAGGCAGGGATGTTAACCAGTCTAGAAGGAACGATACACTACCCTACACTGGGGAAAGGGATGGCCTTGTTGAAAGTTAGAACAGTTCCAAAGGTGGAAGTATTGGGGGGTTTCCATTCCAAAGAACACGACCGATGGCGTTTTATACGACTGCCATGGTTCCTCCGCATTCTATGCATACAGAGTTACTTGTAATCACGCCTTGTAGCAGACTCACATCAATGAAAACATAGCCATTATCCCTACTGGTAACACTTTGTCGGTGCGGCGACGCGGAATGAATACAAAACTTACATGCTGAAGTGCTTGCACGAGCGCTCCCGGTCTCGTTTTTGTTAGTAGCCGAAGCGTGTCGATTTCTCATTATACTGCGCTTTCTGAACAGTTTCTTTGACTTTGTAAGCATGAGAATATCTTTTGCCACCGCGACAAAATCAACAAAGGAGCAACTAAACTCAAAATAAATGCACACAACCGCGTCTCCATTCGCGTCTTAAACACACAAGTTACGTGGACTCGGTGAATGCCGTGCGTGTTCAAAGGAACTTCCATATGAGCATTTAAGTAGCCAGACTACGTCTTTTAAAAGCCTGCTAAGCTCAGAGAAAGTACCAGTTTCGGTTTAAAAAATCACTTCAGGCAGAAAGCTCAGGTTGTGCACGGCCTGAGCAAAGAGGGCTTGGCTGCTCGTCGGTCGGTGTCGAAAACCTCATCCTTTTGGCTCAATCAAAACGCGGAAAACGTATGGGGCACTGGATATTCTTAAGGAAAGATTTGTCCTTCCAAACAAGCAAAAAACCAAATTTCGATTTCTTTTTTTAAAGTTTGCCCTACCCTGTGCCCTTGAACATATTTTCTCTACGGGCTTCGCAACCTATATAGTTTACCGATGAAGTAAATAAAATGATTGTAATAAATTATCAGTTGTGCCGATTTTAAAAAAAAAGGCACCGAACTTGTGCGGCCTCAGAAAATCATAACCAAATTTCCAAGAATAATAACTTTATTATTATTTAGCTGTTGACTATAAATTTTCACTTGTCCGTAATAAATCACGTTCCTCTCGTATTACCAGTTCGTTTGGCACGTTGACCCCACATAACGCCTTGAAAACTTATGAGATCTTTCAAAAGGCCGTATTTCATCCGCAACATTTTACGCTACAACACCGGTCGTAATATTTCCAGCAGAGATCATTGTGGCGTTCGTATGGAACGAGCTACATTTCGCGTTGTTTGTAAAACACGCATATCCAAGCCTCTGAATCACATGCATATGCAGTAATCACTTCAGGCACTTCGTACTTCGTCAACATGTTACGCTCAGGATGCCAGTAATTTTGAAGAAATACAAACAGCGTGCCTTGTTTAGTTCATTTGAACGCACTTTGGAGTCGTACAACACGAGGGTAATATAACGCATGAAAATCAAAGAAAAAAATGAGTTTGATAATTGGCGACACTCCTAGTTAAGCCAGGAGTGTTATAATTTTTTACAAATTATGTCTACAATGTGCAACAAGTCAGTGCTGAGAAGGCACTGACTTGATGCCCGCTGGTGAAAGGGCGGAGGAGAAATCAAGTTAACTGCAAGATGTTAGACGTTTGATGTATATGCATGCCAAAGTTGTATGTAACTCGTTACAAGTAATCGATTGCTCGTAATCAATTACATTCTCTTGTAATTCTGTAATATAATCCATTATTGGAGGGAAACAGCGCGAAATACGAAGGACGAAGGACAATATGTCGTACCAACTCGCCCAAGCAACCACTTTAGCTATAATCCATTACTTTTTCGAAACTGTAACGTCGTGGGTAATTCAATAACATTTTCTTGAAATTGATTACCGGTAATCAATTCCTTCTTTTTTTACAAAATCAAGTTGTAACCAGCCTTCTACGGCAGTTCCCGTCCCGAAAAATATGCAACCACTCTGTAGGGCACCCCATCCTGTCAGACGGGGGGTCTCTACGGAGCCTATTTTTTCACCTTTTCCTTGGCCTTACCTGCGACACCTTACCCGAGTGCCAGCAACAGCGAAGCGCGACGCTTCATAGAGGATATGGACACTGGCATCGAAGCTCTGCACAACTACGAGTTGGTGCGCCAGGTGTTCGTACGTTATATTAAGAGTATACGTTGTTGGGCCAGTTGGTTCATAATCTTCAAAATTGGCTAGCGCGAAAATCGACAAGGACTAAGAAGGAACACTGATGTACAGGACAGGCGCTACTCGCAACTAAGCTCGCAACTGGTCGCAACTGGTCGTTGCGTCAACGATCGAGCACGGGAACACGAGCGCTCTGTTAAGAATAATTTGACTTTTCATCTGCCTACGCATTGTAGTACCTGTGCCTGTGAGCCAGTACTGTCTAGCATTCGAATTCTGGGCAGAAGTGGGAATGCGCTGGCCAGAGAACTAATGGAGGCTTATCATATTAAAAAGAAAGACCGTGAATGTATCAGTGACACTTCTGTTGTTCTGCGCAGTAAGGAAAGACTGTTCTTAGACACTTGGTTATAATGCGAATATGTTTTGGCATCCCGGTCCTGTTTAGCATGTCGACTGTCATGTGCATTGCGCCTGCGCGCGCCACTCGGCTGTGTATATATGTAGGAAGACGTTTCTGAATAAAGTTTAGTTGCGAGTAGCGCCTGTCCTGTACATCAGTGTTCCTTCTTAGTCCTTGTCGATTTTCGCGCTAGCCAATTTTGAAGAGTACGTTATATTACCGCCCTTCTGTCCAGCGCATGCATTGAGAGAATATTCAGTGTAGCAGCTGACCTTTGAACGAGGAAACGTGGAAGAATAAGCGACGACAACATTGAAAAACAATTTCTGTTGAAAGTCAACAGCGTGTGACACTATATCAGAAAAGCCGCAGTAAGCCTCCCAGCCTTCACGCAAGCCTCCTGCCTTCTCTCTACTATGCAAGCCACATTAGTTCGTTCTAGTTTGAGTAAACTTGCGTTATTGTGTTAGGAAATAAAATTTTGAAGGAAAGTAAAGCAGACGTGATCGATTATATTTCTGTAATTGCTCAATTACTTTTCTGAGCTGTAATTGACCACTGTTATCAATTACACTTTAAATGAAGTCATTGCAATTGTAATCGGTTACTTGTATTCTGTAACGTGTACAATTCTGGTGCATACCGAAGTTAGCTTTGCCAGAACTGAAATGTTATTTCTAGTAGACGGCGTAACGTAATTTAACTTCAGTTCATATTTATGCAGAATCGTGAAACTGCCTACTTTGCTATATCTTTAGAAGAAATTCGAAGTTGACATTAATAATATCGAGTATGTACACTTCTATCAACGTGCGCATGCAGATTCCTTCCATGTGTTTTTAATGTTATGCATACAAAATTGTGAAAATATGGAGGTCTAATACAACTTACCTCGTTTAGAGTGTGCATAAGGTATACGCTGTATTGTTCACAAGGGCACCCAGGGAACCACCAGTAAACATATAGGCCTAATACAGAACTCAAAAGCGTGTACAGAAAAAAAGAAAGAAAGAAGCTTAAAGGAGCCAGGCCTATGAAAACTTTTCCACGGCTCACACCTAATATGCCCCCATTTTTTATGGAATTTGAACTTGGTGTACTTCAAAGAAGTTGGTTCAGGACTATGTGAAATATTACGGATAACGGGACAGTGTAGAAAACCCGAATAAGTACATTTCTACAAAGACTGCTCTCAACCTACGCACTTAAAGTTGGTCATTGGCAATTAGTTTTCTGCAACGCAACATAGACAACGTTCCTCGCAGACATCCGAGAAACACAATACGCCGCGCGTCCATTTGGGAGAAGGGAAGTGTTCAACAGATATATAAAACACACTACGAACTTCACATACAGGTAATCCATATAGCATGGCTTCACTATCATCAAAATATAAAATTACCGCCCTTTATGCTACTATGAGTGAAGCGGTGGGCCTTTGCAAACGTTTCAGACCAATATAACAATGTTTCTTATACAATAAATAAATAAAACTATTATACACGAAGACGCGAGCTTCCACGAAAAGTAATTAAATGTGTACGCCCAGATCCAGAGTCACTTCGTATGTGACGATTAGCAGAACCGCAGGGACTTCATCCTGAGCGCTTCTGCGTATCTGATTGAACTTACATGAGAATACTCTTGCGTTGCCTGCATGAAATACTTCGTGCGAGATGCGGACATTTGTCACTGTCGGTGAACGAAAAAAGGACAGTTGGTTCGTTGCGCGTAGCGGCTTCAATAAAAGACAGCCCCTGCCGTTTCGCTCGGGTTTCAACACGCAAGATTCGTTTGGTGGCCTCGGCGTTCGGTGGAGCCCATGGCAATCGCGAAAGCATAACGGCTTGTGTGCACTCGCTGACACTTTTGTTGACAGTGCGACAATCGAAAGACGGCGGATGGCGTCACAGAGGAGCTTCTATGAACGGCGCATTCTCAGCGAGAGCTAGAACTTCAGGTTTCGCGGACAGCGCTATTATTAGGCTCGCACATTTTCATCGACCTCAAACACTCAGAGGAGACCTGAATTCCCGTTATGAATAGGTTCGTGGCCTCTAATATGCCTCAACGTTTTGCTCCGTTGTACAAAGCAACTTTCATGACGGGGTGACGCTAGGTGTGAGTGCTGCTCTGAATTCTTTTTCTGAGAGATCTTGTTTATGCCTCTGATTAATTTGTCTTAGCATGCTATATGTTAAGCGGTAAATCAGAAGTGATTTAGGATAATATATAACCTTTCTTTTCTTGTAGCTGCCCCTTGACCAAAAATGCACTTTTTAAAAAATAAATTTTGAAGCAGCTTCACCGACTTAACAAATACTGGTTAAACAACGGAACTGGTGGCATCATATTGCTATTTCATTGCTTAACTTTGCTCTATAGTAGCAAAGTTTGTGCTGTTTAACGAGTATTCGCGACGTTAAATCAGTGAAGCTGCTTCAATTTCCAAGTTCATAACCTTTAGTGGACCGTAGATGAGTAGAGTGGCTTGCCCCATTCCATCTTCTCCTTCCTGCCTCATTCCTGTGGCACATACCTTCTGGGCTTGTTATAGACTGCTTATTCACTTTTAGTGGACCGGAAGTGAGTAGTGGGGCTTGCCCAATTTCTGTGGCACATGCCCAATAGGAGCTGCGTTACGCTCCGCAGGGATTAACTTGGAGCTTAAACAGCTACGCTGTTGATAATATTAATAATTACTGGGCTTTCATGTGCCAAAGACGCGAGGTGATTAAATAGGCACGCCGTAGTGGGGGACTCCGGATTAATTTCCACCACCCGGGGTTCTTTAATGAGCGCCTAAATCAGGCACACGGATGGTCTCACATTTCGCGCCCATCGAATACAGATTTTTCTTGTCAATTAAGCGACCATGACAGCTGTCCGAACTGCATTGTGTGAGGTGTGTCTCGACAGTCGGTGCATAAAGTTGCCTTCGTGCACGGAGCCCAGTCGCTCTGTGTCTCACCGTGTGAATGTCTCTTGCTTCTTACACCTTGCGTGTAGTCATGTGTTTTTTTGTTCTTTTTTTGCCACCGTTTCTTCGCAGTTTTCTCGTCACCAGCACACGCAAGGTCGCTGCATGAAAGGAAATATACACATATAGTGGTAAGTTAATGAGACATCGTCCACCTCAGTGATAGCTCGAATGTTCTCATGCGTTCCGAGGTGAAAAGGAACATTCGGTTCTTTCTTTTTTTTTCAAATATACAGCGCCTTCACTTTTTGCGCGCGGAAAGGTTTTCGAAATTATAAGCTGCACAAATGGGAATATTGCAATGCCTTTGTATTGACTGTATCTGACTCCCTGCTGCATGCCGATACCGAGACAAAGTGAAGCCATGGGCGTTTACAAAACCCGTACACCCCAAGTGGTAGTAAGCTTATCGAAAGGCGGAGTACTAAACGATATTACTTACTTTTTATAGCGTTGCATAAAAGTCATAGCACATGAAAAAAGATAGGTGTTTCCAGCTCCTAAGAATTGCTCTCGGTGGATACCTTACACTGGCATATGAAGCATTGCAGACACAGAATGGACCACAGTATTTTCTGCGACACTCTTTCATGTGCAATGGTATACTCCCTCGAACACCTTGGAATATTAGCGGATATAGGATTGACTTATACACCCGCGCCCTCTACTTCTGAGTAATGATCATACCCGTACAAGTTCACCTTCTGAATTATCCAGCAGGGCGGGCTCGACGACAGAGGTTTATTATATGCAGTGGAGTTTTTCCTTCAAATTTTCAACGGATGTCCTTCCTCTTACCTCTGGCGTGTGCAGGTGGAGCGCATTTTGTTAAAGCAAAAGAGTGACTAACCCAGTTACAGCGAAAGAGAACAATTTTCAGCAATTTGTTCCTTATCAAATCTGCCACAGTTCCGGAGGTCTCTACCGTCGAGGACGGCGAGAACGCGCGGACAAAGCGCACGCTCCTAGATCCCACACACGAACAGAAGGGCAAGAAGTGACGACGTATAGCTACCGATGCGTGTCTGTGGTCTGCTTCGAAAGAGAGAGAAATTGCCGTGTTCTACTAAAAGAAAGTAGTTCGTGCCTCTTCCAAGAAACAATAAAAAAAAATTTTAAACGAGAAACAAAGGACGTAAAAAATGCATTGAAAAACATTTCGACTTTATAGCTTGCTATACTATCTGGCTTAAAATCGACGCTATCCACTGGCCCTCCCGAAAATGGGGCTGACGCGGTAAAGAGCGATGAGAGAGGGGAGAAAGAAAGCGTAATAAAATACTGACGAAATGAACACCTTTCTCAACTTTCAGCCGTAGTAAAAGTGATTGCGGGCAATTCTCTGGGCGCCGAACAATTTTTGAAGCGCACATGTACCGTAATGGCGGAATCACGGCGCGGCCACCGTAACGGCAGGGCAATGTCGATGTCGGAGATTTCCCCGAAAAGTGCACTCTGGGAAATATGGCAAGAGCCGCGGGTGTAGGAGAGCAGGTCATTTGTACGTAAGAGAAGGCACGAGGCGACGAATGATGCGATTCGAAACATCTGCCGTATATGGCCTTCTGTCGTTAAAGCTCCCGCTACATCGCAGGTGAAGCTGCACGTAAGCGTGCGTATTGAAGAGATGAGTGGAGAGAAGGTTCGTGCGCGAGGAATAAGCAACCTTCCTCCGTAAAGAAAAGCATGGACCCAAAAAGAAAAAAAAAACAACTTAGAGAATGGGCCACTATACAGGACACTTATCGTACGCTCACGCATTGGAGTACTCTTGAAGCAAAAATAACGAACCGGAAACAGTGATCAAAAAAGCACTATACGTACGCAAAGCAAAAAAAAAAAAAAAAAAACCAGAGACGACCGCTTCCTCGTCTCTTCTGGAAAACAAATCGCGCCGGGACAAATGTTCAGTCGAATGCTTGCTCAAGAAATTCAAGGCGCTTTCATTTGTGTGTGTAAACTTTTGTATTTTCTAAATCTCTTTCTCAAGCCAGCAAATATTGTCTTCCTCTTCGGACACACTCCGAAAAAACAATGAGGATCACGCGTGCTGTGGGAATCCGTCTACGCGAATCTTTCATTCGTGTTTGCTATAGGAACGCTTTTCTTTTTTAGCGGCTATTTGAAAGGAATGGCGATGATGGAAGGACAACAAAAACGGCCTGACTACGACTCCGAAAAGAAAACGGGATGACGACGACTGGGAAACGACAGTGCAATGACGACGAAAGAACGATGGCAATGGAACTTGTAAAGGTAGGAATGACGACGTCGACGTGTTTGTGTTGGAGTTCGCGTCTACGCTAACGTACTGCGTCATCAGCTGACGCATCCGGCCACACCGCCTTGTTTCCCACTCTCTCCACTGTAGCTTTGCACTTAATGTCCGGGACTGGCCCATCGTGAGCGACTAACCGGCCAGCACCCACCAAGCGGTTGGGAGCTGAAGAAGCACACATACATTTCCATTAGATAATAGCACGCCATAGACTTTCCAGCCACGCGCCTTCATTATTCGTTCAATGCGAAGATGGTGGTATGCATTTTCAGCCACAACTCTCCAAGCGTTGAGAAAGCAGCGGTTGTGGTAACATGGCTTCGCCGTGCTCATGGCGTTGACCGACAAAAGTAATTTCAGTGTTCTTATGTGCTTGTTTAATGATAGAAACCAAATAAAGTCGCAGCGGCTAAACTTTGTCAACAGGGAGGCTGTTCGAGTGAAGTTATCGGATTTTGTGCAAGACATCATACGCTGTATTATATATATTTAGCAGGGGGCACCATGGCATAATAGTTATGTAGAATACAAAGCACTTCTTTTGATAAATTTGCCGTAAGCAGCGCACACGTTTAAGGGATGGTTCGGAACCTCCACTTTGAAAACTGCATTGACAGTCTGACCATTAATAGAGATTGTTGGCGCACAATTCTGCGGCAGTAAAAAGAAAACATTTTTCGTCGCTGCTTTAGCTGATGTAATAGCAATTTTTTTGCGCAAACCTTTATCTCTGTATTTTAAGTCTGAACCCTGCTGAAAGACGACTTTCAAAACTCAAGTGCTAACAGTGCAATAATGGCCTTTCGCTATAGTCACTGACCTCAAGAAAGCGCCCATATAGTTATGAACATTCAACTGGTGGAACATCCCGATTGCGCATCTTCCCAGGGTTCTTTACAAGCTTGCCAAAATCATTTAGAGACGGTGTAGGGGCTCCGCTCCCTCCTATCGAAGTGTCGACCTCTCGTACGGCTGACATTTAAGAATTGAACTGTAGTATGAAAAGGCAGAATTTTATATGCGCCCGTTATATACAGCTCGTTTTGCATCTTTGGCGAAATAGAGATCGGCTAAACAGACTGTATACAAAAATTCGGCAGATCCCACGCGTTGTAGGAATCGCTTTCATGCGAAGCAGTCAGCGAGTACTTCTATGATGTATTTTATGGCTTTGAGCCAAGCGTTACGAGCTGGATCGACGTGTATTTTGGGAAATTGAGTACTTGTGTGCACATATTGGGCTTACCAGGCACGCCGACTACACTCACGTTCAAATGGTAACTTATGGTTTGACGTAACGTCAGCACTCACATTAGAGCACAGACGTCAGTTATATCGAAACAATGTGCACTTTACGGTGCAATTATGTGAATACCATACGTAACTTTCGTTAATGCATTCCTCCGGGGTCGAGCAATACTTCAATATAGCTTGCTGAATCATAGGAATACAAATGTAATGTTTATTAGACTGCAATAAAAGCGCAGCCAACACTGAGCCACTGACGTTAATCTGATATGACGCCTGTATCGTAGGAGTACATATGGAGTGTTTATTGCTTTGTTGTAAAATTACATAGCCAGCACCACAACCACAGTTGACGGTGCACCGCCATTACGCCTGCATAGGCTGCTTTTCCCAACCAATTTCTAGACCCGGTGTGGCTTTGTGGTAGAATACCTGATTGCCAGTCAGAATGCTTGGGTTCAATTCCTCCTGGGATCCTAATTTTAGGGGCGAAGCTCCTTAAGGCGGCACCCGTTCGTCCCTCGTAGTAGTGCCAGGGGGAGGTTACTCCGTATACCTCCCATAGGACGCCTTAATTCATGAAGTCAGCGCTGGCAGCGCCAAGCGTCCCTTCAGTAATATCCTGGCGGCTGGGATTCAGAGACTCGAATGGCAGAATGGCGGCGCATACGGTATGCGTCGTGGCAACACTAACACCAGCCGCGCCTCCTCTCCCAGCTCCCTCGCGCGCGCCGGGTTTTTTTCTTTTTGTTTTGTTTGCGTGTGCGGGCTCCCTCTCCCTTTCTTTTATGACCCCCTCGTCCGCGTGCTGCGCTGTGCAGCGCGCCGGGCGCTTTTTTTTTTGCATCCGCTGCGCGTACTGCGCCGCGCATTCGTTGCGCGTTTGAATGTGCGCAATTTGCAATCAGGCATTCTGCAAACACTGCAGTCGTGCAGCATGTGCCAGAACGCAAAAGAAAAAATTGCACTCACAACACAAAATATCGTTGGTCTCGTTTTATTGTCCTCGTTTCCGAAAAATCAACATTTTCATCAAATGTCAAGTAACTTCTGTTAATCAAGAGATTAACAGAAGTTATAAACAGGAGATTAACATACACGTGTTTATGATCACTAAACAACACGAAAGTTCTCGGCGAAGTTAAGAACTTAAAGAACAGTGGAATAAAAAACAGAACATAACACTAGGGCACATATTCAAAAACACAATTTTTATACTGACAAAAGTGCAGAACAGCTTCTGATATATGCGCACGATATCGCACAAAATTATCATAACAAAATTGAACATTCCTTGAATGCAAAAACAATGAAAGCAGTTGAAATACCTAAAAATAGAATAATAATGTAAAGATCATTTTAAAGACATCAAAATGAACTCCACATATAACACAACTAATATTGGCCGCACTTTATTGACTACATTTCCAAAAACGTTGATTTTCATATAACTTATAGTGATGATAAACGCGGAGAAAATGAACGGCTGATATCGGATGATTCATGGCATCTCTTCTTGAAGTGCGCCGATTCTGCAATTCTTCAGCTTTTCTCTGGGCGCACCGATCAGCTGTGTTGCGTTCCGAAATACACCCTGAAGAAAACGGCAAGTCTCAATCAGATAAAGAGCGCCGTCGACTCGTGCAAAAGCGAACTCGTCTGTTCGTCTCAGAGCAGCACAAGTTTTCATACATCTGCCTAATGTCTCACAAACGTGGTGATAGGCGATGGCGAGTAATTAACCGGAGACAAATGCAAAGCACACACTGTGAGAGTTGTAAACTCTCTGTTCTGTGAGAGTTGTAAACCTGTAACTATAGTTACGTCGCATGGGCTTCATGTCCGCTGCTTGTTCGTATAACGATTTAAACGCAGCATCGTGCCCTTTTCAAATCAGTCATTTTTGAAAACATTTACTGAAGCCCCACTACAGAGAACAGCTACTCGGTATGCACGTGAATTTAAATTGACACAATGAAAACCGCGACTCAAAGGGCACGCTCACCTGTCGTTCTTTTGGGGGCCGGCACATATATTCCGGGACTTGTTCTGGAAGTATTCGAGCAACAAAGCACTATGCACGAACGGCGCGAGTCGTAAAACATCGCGTCGCACAAGCACACAGCGAGCGAGCACCATGAAACGGACGCGCGACGACGGCTAACACATGCCTTACCAACGCCATACACGAAACTTTCTAACGGATTTCAAAGTCGGCGGCGCCAGCAAGGCGGCGGAAAGCGCGCCTCCCGCAGGAAAGGGAGTTCATCCCACCAGAGAGGGGGTTGAAGAGAGTTGGGAGGAAAGAGACGGAACGCAGATTTTAACTCTGATCCCAGTCAATAGATGGCGCCTCAATTTGCCATACCGGTCACGTGGGTTTCTTTCACTAGCCTGATAGTGCGTAACCAGTCGTAACGCTAGTACCAGATCTTGACCTCCAAGGTGGTGCCGGTGGGAGATTTTTCCTGTGCGTTGTTGAACAATAAAAAATTCGCAGCGTGCGCGTTAACTAAAAGCCGAATTCTTCTGTCTCTCATTCTCCATTAGCAGCCATTGGCATGTTCCAGTAGGAAACGTTAGTAGAAGTGTAAGTGTTAGCTAAAAGCCGACTTCTTCGGTGTCTCATTCCCATTAGCAGCCATTGTTTACCTCCAAGGTAGTGCCTGGTGAGATTTCTCCTGTGCGTGAATAAACAATAAAAATTTTGTTCAAAACGCCGTTGATTGATGATATAAACCAACGAAAGACGCCAGATGTTTTCTAAAAGCAAAACGAAAGAACGCCAGATGTTTCTAAAGCAAAACGAAAAGACGCCAGCTGCTTAACGAAAGACGCCAGATGTTTTCTAAAGCAATGGTTTTCTAAACAATGCAAATTCACAGCGTACATGTAAAATTAAAGTGGGCTGCAAGTCGTCATAACTCATCGAACCATTAGTATAAACGCGCCCGATCTCATGTCGGTGATGATGTACTGGGCAGAATTCACGGAAGATTCACGGTTTACCGATGAACCTCCGCAGCTTCGCCCACTCATCATCATTCACTCCGTGGATATGCTGTGATTTTTTTATTCTTTGCATTCATCGGGTCAACGTTGCTGATGACGGTTTTAGATGCGACGCATCTCTTGCTCGCAGGTATGTAACGCGGCGTGGTAATCCGCGCGCCGTGGTAGTCCGCACTAACACTACGCATGCGCGCATTTCCTCCTCTCCGACAGCTGTGTGTTACTCTCTCCACTTCTCTACCAGCACCTGCTTGCGCTTCTCCTGCGTTCTTGCTTTTGCTTTCGCGGCGCATGCGCTACTCTCTACGCTACTCTCCTCCTCTAAGCGGTTAGAGCGCAGCGTGCGTTCACTGCAGCGCTTGCTTTGGTTGACTCCGCTTGGCTCCATTGGCGCTTCCGATGAAGCGTCATGGAAGCACCAGTCCCGTCAGTGAGTGGGCTGACGCAAGCACGCGTCAGCATCAGCCTAATTGCGTCCACTCAAGACAAAGCTGCGAAGCGAAGGGCACGCGATGCTGAATGCAAACGCTTGAAGCGAGCGGCGGACCCTGAACTTCGTCAGCCGTCAAGAACATGGCGGAGGAGTTTGAACGCTTGCAGAAACACAAGCTAGACACCGTCACGCACCGGTACTTGCACGTGCTCGAGACCTGCGTTCACGCAGACACCGATTTCACGCTGGCACTCCTAAACACCAGATTGCTCAGCGCTCATGCGTTAGATATTGAGCGAAATCTAGTGCTCCGCAAAGTGGACGTGCTCTGCTTTACGGAGACGTGGAACGCCGTGAACGTTGACATTACGGGCTACGCTACGGTAGCGCGTACGCAGGCGTTTGGACGACCTGCGTGAGGTGTGGAAATCTACGTCAAGCGTTCTGACAAACGTTCCGTCAACGCGCTGGACCTACAACTGCGCCCCACTGCTCACCAACGTAGCAACGGCGAGCATTGTGCCGCTAGTGTCTACGGCGTTAACGTCATGACCATGTACGTACCTCGCACCCAACCTCTCACGCACAGCCGTGGAGCAGTACATAGACGAGGCCATGGGTGACTACGGAAAGCAATGCGCAGACACACATCCTTTCATGCTCATTGGCGACTTTAATGTCAACGTCATGAAGAGCGACTGGATAGTTAAGTACATGTCATCACACCACTCGCTGCAACACGTATCACACGACGACCGCAAACAACAGCCAACTACCATTCACGGCACATGCATTGATCTCGTCTTCACCAATTTGAATAATAATAATAATAATATCTGGGGTTTAACGTCCCAAAACCACGCTATGATTATGAGAGACGCCGTAGTGGAGGGCTCCGGAAATTTCGACCACCTGGGGTACTTTAACGTGCACCTAAGTCGAAGTACACGGGCCTCAAACATTTTCGCCTCCATCGAAAATGCAGCCGTCGCGGCCGGGATTCGATCCCGCGACCTTCGGGTCAGCAGTCGAGCGCCATAACCACTATACCACCGTGGCGGGGCTCCAATTTGAAGATCCACACACTGCACCAAGATCCCCTCACGGTTCACTTCAGGGACCACAAAGCCTTCCTCATCAAAGCAAACTGCACACCTCAAGTACTAGACGCTGCTCAATAAAGACCTTCGTTAACCGTTGCACCTTCGTCTACAACGTTAATAACACCGTTAATAACGACCCGAAGTCGGTAGCATGCCCAACGAACTCCAACGGAACGCGATCGTGCAAGTGCTCCGGCTTCGCATCGCTTCACGGTCCCCTTTAGCGGGAGATGGCGTAATTTTTTTTCTTAACGCTCTAGCGTTTAAATTACCGATGTCTATTCTCGCCGTTCCTCGGTAGATATAAACTGTCAATCACCTGTGGCGCATACCCGTACACCACGGCGCGTGGTAAACGGGTATGTGCCACACGTGTCTGGAGGGAAGGGTTTGACGCGGTACGCGACAGGATTTTCTCGTTATTCATGTCATGATCCGACAGTCATAATTGTCAAATCCTCTTACCCTCCCATGCCAGTTTTGGTCTAGACCAAGTTAAGGAGGCGATCATGAGAGCACCCAGACGTCGGCGGCTAGATAGATAGATAGATAGATAGATAGATAGATAGATAGATAGATAGATAGATAGATAGATAGATAGATAGATAGATAGATAGATAGATAGATAGATAGATAGATAGATAGATAGATAGATAGATAGATATATAGGCAGGCAGGCAGGCAGGCTCAAAGTGCCAAAAGTTCGCTAAGACGTGCTTCGCACTTAAAAATCAATATCAAATTTCTGGTGAAGCTGGGCGAGAAAACTACATTTATGTCAAGGATTACCAAGGCTTATGAGAAAAATACTCCAGAGGAGGAAAAAGCTGTCATCAAGTGGGTGCACCTTTTGTGGCAAAGAGAGGTAAAAGAAAGACAGGGAGCTTAGCCAGAGGAAATCTCCGGCTGGCTGCCCTGTACTTGGGAAGGGTAGCAAAACAGAGGGAAGCGTAGCCAACCACTCCGACAAACCTTATTCTTTGCAAGGGCTGCTTGCGTTATACCAGAAGCCACTTCTAATATCCCTGCATGGCGAATTCGTAGAATTCCCGCCACGGTGGTGTAGTGCTTATGGCGCTCGACGTCTGACACGAAGGTCGCGCGATCGAATACCAGCAGCGGCGGCCGCATTTTCGATGGAGGCGAAAATGCTTGGGGCCGGTGTACTTAGATTAAGGTGCACGTTAAAGAAACCCAGGTGGTCGAAATTTCCAGAGCCATCCACTACGGCGTCCCTCATGATCATATCGCGGTTTTGGGACATTAAAACCCAACAATTATTATTATTACATTGTAGAATCTGCGCTAATAATGAAATGTTGCAAAAGAGCTTTTGTTTTACAGCGAAGGCTGTTATTAGATCACCGCAACAGCCGATTGAAATAACAACCTGGCGTCACACAAAGCGAATTGCGCAACGTGATGATGGTTTAAAGCTTCCCATCCACTACGGAGGGCTCAGCATCGTCATCAGCCACAGCATCAACAAAGTGCACACAATGCCTTACAGCTTTGTAGCGTCGACGTCGTTTCTCCGCAGAATGACTAATAATGACAGAGTGGGTGCTTCCCTACTTCCCAAAAATTATGATGTTTTATGGCGTAGTAGATACGCTGCGAGTGTACTTGTTTTAGTTGTCCCAAGAGTTTACAACGGACTCTAGAAAGGCCGCTCTTTCAGCTCTCGCAGTGACTGTTGCGTGTTCCGCGCAGGCATGGCGTTTTTTATGAACGTGAGACCTGTGGCTAAATTCACAACGCTTTTTGTTCGTAAAAGCTGTTCGCCTTTCGTCGGCTGCCCTTTTCAATAAAAGCACAGTGGCTTGCATTTACTGCGATGAATATCTTTAGAGTAGTAGCGTTTCAGAGAATAGGAATGTTCAAACTCGAATTTTACACTTTTGTATTTTTTGCAGCGCTTTTGGAAAAAGCTCTTATTCTAGTTTGTAGTTTTTTTTTAACCAGTGCCCCGCGTAATATAATCACTGTTAAGAGAGTTATTGAAAGACTGGGCCCATATTTATTTTTGAAATGAAAATCAAACCCTTACATAAAATCTGGTTCTATAGAATAGGACCAGCTCTCATACAAATGCAATATAAGACGCCATATTAGTCAATCAAAGGACGCCGTCCAATGGCAAACAGTACGTAAAAAAAAGCTTTCTCAATTCAGTCGGATTTAGAACGTATTAGGCGTTGCTTGGGGCGGTATACATTTTCTTGATCCTTCATCCGATGAAATAGTTCATCGATGTCCAGCAAAATTTCTCCGCATGGTGCGTTATTACACAATATGTAGTTTGCACTAAATAGTGGCAGCGTTCGCAATCACCATGGAAACGGACGAGTTATACTCGTAAGGTCTCCACTAGTGGCGTTGGCAGCGGGGTAATTTGTTGGTCAAAACCCCTAACCCCTCCCTCCCCCCCCCCCTCAGGAATCTTCAAATTGTGTATGTGCATATATATGTGTACACATACAAACACATGCACGAACATACATAAAGGGGGGAGGGGGTTGGACGACCCGAAAAAATGTCTGGCTACGCCCCTGGTCTCCACGATTGCGCCTGTATCGTCGTCTTTTCTTGAATTTTGTTGTATTAAGAGCACCTGAAATTTCCTCCCGGTCAGCAATTCTGCAAGTTTTCGAGCGCAGCTCTTGAGCCCCCGTTCCTGCGTTTAGCTTCGTTGTCCATTTAGCGGTAACCGAGCGAACGAACCGAGCGAAAGATCTCCTGGCTGACCCGCCCCGAGCCACGCAACGTTCTTTTTTTGTCGAGGCCGGCTGGTTTACTCTGCAACCTTCACCGCCGAAACACACACACAACGAAGTAAAAAATAGCAAAAATAAAATAAAATAAGGAAGATGACGGCTGGATTACTCTTGAACTAGGCAATACCGCAGCGCGAAAAAACAACGAGAAGGTGCACTAAAACATGAAGAGCACTGACTTTGCACAGTTGAGCTGAAAGTCAGCAGCCACCCTGTTTGCATGCGTCTTTTCGTCCTCGTTTGTTAGCGTTGCAGAATTTGGCTATTACGAACTAACTAGCCAACTCCAAGATTATTCTACACTGCAACCTTCACCGCCGAAAAAAAATATATATACTAAAAAATGAAACCAAAGAGTGGTGTGCAACTGTACGTACATACATGTCTCTTTCAAATACATTGCCTCTTTATATGGAAAAACGAAAGCACAGTTGCGCCCACATTTTATCGTAATCGTCGGTAATTTTTTTCACCCATGTCCACACACTGCAGGATTCAATTTTATGGCGTGCGTAAACACAATAGGTTGTATTGTCTGAGAAATGTCAAGTAAGGACACGACGCCGTTCAGCGCGACTTTCGTAACTTGTGTATGAAACGAGAGACGAATGAGATTTCGTTAACGCCAGCCATCCGCTCGAGGGATGAGCCTTTGGCAGAATTTGGTCGTTTCGTAACCGCAGCCGACGGTGAATATTTTAAAGCGCTGACTTGGTAAGGTTGTTCTGTTGGCAGACATTGCGAGGTTAAAAATGATAAATACCCATTTCCTTGCAAACGAAATCGTAAGAACAAAATTTTGTCTTAATCTAACGGCCAGCGCGAATCGAATTTCAGCTGCTGGGCTGGAACGTTCTTCAGGGGGGCGTAGCCGGGAGGGGAGGGGGGAAGGGACGGGTTTGAACGCCCCAGCCACCCTACCCCACCACGCCTACGCCATTGGTTTGCCATTGGCTCTTAGCAAGTTGTCTCAGCAGCTCCTCCTAATTACTTGATCGCTTTTTAATGCCTTCAAACAAGTAGAAATCGACCAATTCTTGAAGAATACTCTGTTGTGACCAAGGAGAGGGAAACCGAAAAATGTGTAACCAATAATGAAAAAAATTTTGGTTTATTCCTCAGAATGCTCAGTTCACCATCGATCTTCAAAAGTTGATGTTCGTCTGAAATATCTCGGACTTGTTTAACCAAAGTGGGTGTCGTGTAACAAGCCAAGAGTAAGATGTCGCCTGCGTGAAATTTATGAAAACTGTCACCACGCTGGTTTTATGAATCCCACTTACTGGCCGTCGAGGGCGGTAATCTTGATATCGCATTGAAAAACGAAAAAAGTGTGCAACATGTCCGCATTTTACAAACGTTGTTTTATTATGTTGGTGGTCGGCTTAATATTTAAGAAAGTTAAACAACGTCGGGCGTTTGAACCAAGATAGGTCCGCTATTTGGTTCCTGAAAGTATAGGCCAGCTGCGTAATTAGCAGCAGGCGAATGTTGTAATCTGTGGCTTCGGGCAGCCAGAAGAGCAGCCGTCATCGTCTGAAAAACACACGCGCACACACACAAACACACACACACACACACACGCACGCACGCACATAAAGGGTAGCATGGGAGGTGGTGTATGGTATTGTCAACTGGAGCTTTTCTTTTCGCAATACAAGTGCAAAAATCTTGTAGCTTGCTTCATTCTACTAAAGCTTGACTCAGGTTACTGAAAGAACAGTAAATCATTGCCCCGGAACGTTAAGCACACGACAGTCTCCTATTTTTTCTTAAAGGCCACCATTTTTAGATGAATAAAACTTTCTTTGCTCTTCCGCTAAGGAAATGAATTGATTATAACAATCTATTCCTTTAGTAAACGCTGCAGAAACAAGTAAAATGATTCTGCGCTCCCATACTCTGTTTGCCATTTTGTTACTATAGGTAATTGTATAGCACTGATAGCACTATGCTTAGAGGGCACGCTTTCCGTCAGCTGTTCCTTAAAGAACAAACCAAAAGGGACTGCCATTGCGAGGGGGAAATGAGGCATGAATTGCTGGCGGAATCGCCGTATTATCTCATTCGACGGCCGCTGTTCTGATTGTTGTCGATAGAGGCGTCACAATAGTTAAAGAGAAGAACCAGCGTTGGGAAGTAAGGGATGGAGAGAAGGCAAAGATTGAGATCTCTAAATATGTAAAGGAAGTTCTTTAGGCCCCTCTCGTCTCATTTCATCGAAACAAGAAAAACTGGGTCAACAATGGAAAGGAGACACTTCGAAGCGAAGCAGCGAGGGGTCAACCCTGCGGAAGTGATGAACGTTGTTCATGAGCGACAAAGAAAGTCATTAATCAATTCCGGAGCTTGGGTGACCGAGGCTTCCGTTGACATTTCCAGTCAACGGAGCGAGTTTCGGGGAATACAGCCGGACACAAACGTTTTGTCAATAGCACACGAAGCAAAAGGTGCTGCTTTCTGACTGCCGTCCCGTTTGGCTTCGGAGGTAGATGCGAGTGCCTATCGAAGAATTATCATGGCAGTGCATCTAGATGTCAGAACCTACGAACAACAACAAAAATCGCTTTATTTGCGACAGCCTGCTCAGCAGTGAGGTTATTGCGGCCCCGAAAGGCTCTGATGCATATGCAAATACAATATTTTTAATTCGGATCCTCTATTCAGCAATTATCTTAGTGAGAACTTGCACGGTACCAGCGTAGCCGCTCGTCGACAGGCATGTGAGTGGCGTAGCAAGAAGGCGTATTTCTCGTACGTATGCATATACATACGCCTAAATTTTCTGATGGGAGTTTGGGGACCGACATACTTGCACGGCGCGAAATGAACCGAGGACGGAGGGTGTACACAACACACGCGCCGTGTACTCCTTCCGTCCTCTTTCATTTTGCGCGGTGCAAATACGTCGATGTTAAATCACCAACTAGCCCAGGCAACCGTTCTTTCAAGTTTGGACACTCCATCCTCAGTAAACTCTGCAGATTTTAGTTGATAAGTATAAATTACTGCCTAGTTTACTGTCGCAAATGTCACTATGAGCTTCTCGACATGTTCTGCCAGAAATAGCGACGCCCTGGTATATAGCCTTCCTACGAACATTTTGCCCCCATCCTGCGTTAACACATTCAGTTCAATGGTCATAGATCTGTATACCTTGCCAGGACCATATGTCCTTTTTGAGTAAGCCTCATCAACTGAGAGAAGGAGAGCAGCCTCTTGCATGTAACGTCATTTGGAGCACTTCCTTATCGAAAATTCTCATATGACACATATGCCTCGTATCCAATAATCTCGTATGAACACATATGAATCATATGTGTTCTCGTATGATCATACGAGATTATTAGATATGTGTCATACGTGTCATATGAGATTTTTCGATAGGATTGGCTCCCTGCTGAGGTCAGCTGTCTTGCTATGCAAGAGTTACGTTACGATAACAATCACGGGTGGACTCCAGGTGACTTTTACTAAAACTGATGTTAATTTACCTAATTTATTAAGTTTTTCCTCCTCCTCTATCCCTGTGATGTTTTGTATAAGGACCTATTCCGAAGAGATAGTGACTCGCGTGTGGTACGCTGTCGTATCAGGCAATAGCGTGCAAGCTAAGTGAATGGTAGCTTCCACACAATCTTCTCGCACTTTTTCGCGCCTAGTGAGGGCAAGGGGAAGAGTTTTGGTGAGCGCGTGGTAGAAGTGGTGAGTGGGGTGGTGGAAAGGAGCAGACTGCATGCAGTCTTGTTATCCGTATAAACAAAAGCAGCCATATCGTGGCGCAAAAAAATGCGCTTATAAAGCTGTCAGACAACCTTGCTGTACATTTACAAAAAGAAACCTGTTTTGGTAGCAACACAATTCGCTTTGACCAAGAGGTATTCTCAACCTCAGCTACTGCTTACCGTGATACAGCATATGATTTAGGCCATTGCACAACACAGCAGCACGCTCCGCTGTATGGTATACTTTAGCGTTAAAGGAGCAGTGACAGTGAAATCTTTCTTTGTGACTTTTATGCTTTAATTAGTAGCTTTATATCTAATGATCCCGAAATTGAATTGGGAATTCCCTAACGTATCGTGTAATTAATGCTAGCGTCATTGATAATGACCAGATTTGGCGTCTTTAAAAAATGCCCCAAAACGCCCGCCTAATATCATAAGTGACTAGCGCCGCACCGCGGTGAAGTATCATAAGATCACGTGCGCCCAAGTTTTGGTGACGCTGAGAGCGCGCCTTTTGAAGACGGGGCGCCGCGTGGGTGTGCAATGTAACGATGGGTGTGCGGTAGTATCAGTTAAAGTGTGACGCAGCAGGCATGTTCTCCTGGCGAAATTTCTGCGATACACTCGCCTACCAAGCATTCATTATACTGTCAAGAGTTTGCCTCCTTAGAAAGAAAAGTACCGACTCGGTTTAAGAAGTGAGGCCAACGTGAAAAATAAGTAATACCACGGCTACAACAACAAACAATTTATTCAACGCAAATGATGGGCTTCAACGTCCATCCGCACTGCTCATAATTATGTTCGCGTCTGTAGATTCTTGCATTCCTCCGGGCTCGCTTTCTTTCGCCATCCAGCCACATACACACACATAGAAACACACACACGCTGCCGACGCTCTGCGCGTCTCGTCCCCAGCGAGACGTCCATGTTGGAGCGTATCGCCCATGTCACCATCAACCTCCGAAGAGAGGCACAGTGTGTGGGTGCGTTAGGCAAACGTTCAATGCGTCGCGGAGACGCGTTGACATAGGACGTAAATTATATGCGCAGTCCTACATGGAATCTTTTATAAACGACCTTTGGAGCTGTCCGCGACAAAGGCATTCCTTGTTGTGGTAGTTGAAACGCCACTAGCGTAAGCAGCGCACAACTTTTTCTCACGACATGCTGGCACGTAATGCAGTTGAGATCGTCGCTCCGAATTAATACATGATGACTAGCACACGACAAATCATTCGAAGCGGCGTGGCAAAGACGCAGGTTTTCAGACGAAGCAACCCTGACAATCGAAGTGAAGCCGTTGCCAGGCATCGCCGCCAGTCGGTACCACGATGGCAACACTGATCTCGTCGACGTAATCATTACAAGCGCATCGTCACTCAGCGCTTGGGGGCCCGCTGAACGCGTCACAGTACTGTCGATGTCGCAGGGTGCTGAACTCTCCGTTGAGCCTTTGTACGCTGTTCGCCCTCGAAATAAAATAACTTCCACCTAAGGGACGCAATTCATATTTCGCCAAAAGAACTTAGCCATACCAAGCTATCAAGTGAACGCCACATGTCGAACTTGACGTTTTACGTCCCTGCTTCTTTAACAAGAGTGACCAAAGCAGTGTATTTTCATAACTTCATACAAATTGCGTCGATGATATCATGCAAGTCTATATGGAGGGGAAGGCTAGGTCCGAGGGAGGGTGGCGTCAGCTGGGGGTAGCCTTCCCTAAAACAAGAATCAAGACGGCTGATAACTGACGTCTCATTAACAAAGTTCGCGATGCGAAAAAGAAAAATCATCCAATTTCGCTTTACTAAATTTTATGGTATAGTGAAACAGAGCTGATGTTGTCCAAAGTGTCCTGCTTTGTTTCGTGAACAACATATTTATTTTTAAGCTTCTGTTGTGATGCAGTTAATGTGCTACTGAACAGTTCATCGTATATGAGAGGACCATAGTTGATTCCCGAAATATAACCCTTGTTAATCTTTACATAATTCTACCAGGCTGTCTTCAGTATGCGTACTACAAAAACAGTTTGCTCGTACTAGCTAATCATTATAGATCCATCCGAAGTGAATAACGCGAATGTAGACAGATGAAAAACAATTCGCAAAGTGGTTTCCAAACCTTAGACAACATCTTATACACGAGCATTCATGCATTGCAATTTTAAGAGAAAACTCAATTTCCACGGTTTTGACAGCATATTTCTTGATGTAATTAGAAAAAAGTCGGCATTTTTTCAACATGAAAAATTACAATAACGCCAAAAATAACGCTGATCTATAGGAGGAGGAGGAGGAAGGAAGGAAGGAAGGAAGGAAGGAAAGAAGGAAAAGCAAGTAGGTAACCAGAGGCGTGTCCGGTATGATATCCTGCACTGGGGGAATGGGATTAAGAGAATAAAAAAACGAAAGAAGAGCGACGAACGTGCTATGAAGTTGGGACATGTGCGTCTGTCGAATGCACGCCCACAAGCTATTGCTTAGCCCGGTCGATTTTAAAAACGGTATCAATGCCCGCATCGCTTTGCTCGCCTGCGACACGTAGGGCCATGGTCCGAGGATCATCTCTCCTGAAAACGGTCTGTCACCTAATTGGTTCCACGCAGTGCGAAGAACGTTGCGTTCGGTCGCAAAGCGATCACGAAAACACACTATGCGCTCTGTTGTTTCGGCACTGCTGCAGGAGTCCCATTTGCAGGTGTCTTATACTCCTATGCGAAATGAGTTGGTTTCGTGAAATCCACTCCTAACCACAGTCGGCGCAGTGAAGTTGCGTCGTGGTGGGAGAGGTGCGATGGAACTTGCCGCTTTCTCGATTGGTCTAGTTTGCGTAGGCGGCAGTTCCGGGCACTGGAGTCGCTCAACCAAGTACAATGTCTCTTCTCGACAAGAGTGTTGGGACTGCCTGAGTGCCGCGTGGGCGGACCGGGCGGGTCGTTACCAACAATGCCACAATGACCCAGCAGCCATTGGAATACGACATCTTGAATGAATAGAACGCGCGTAAGAACGAGGACGAACAAAAGCAACGACAGACAACAGCGCTGACTCGCAACTAAAATATTATTTCGAAACGAACAGAATAAACAGCATCAGGAAAAGGATATCGAACAACTATCACGCATGCTCAAGGGGACAAAAGTTACAACAAAAAAAAAAAAACCCCATGTGGCTGATTAGACTGAACATGAGGCAAGCTATCTCTGAGATATGACACTTCAGCCTGTGATAAGGCTACCGAAGGTTGGCTGATGCATTTGTGACCTTCCAATGACATGTAAAAAGCTTACATGATTTCTCATGTGCGCTGATCCCTGTGCCGGTAGAAAATTTCTGTCCTATCAAAACTGGCATTACACGCACTTTTGAGGCAATAAAGAGCCAAATTAGAACCTGTGCCATTTTCAATATTTTGCGCATGCTCTTGGATTCTAATGTTTACACACCGACTAGCTTGCCCTATGTAAATCTTGTCGCAGGAACATGGAAATTCATATACATGAGTTTGACAATCTGCAAACTTTTTCTTGACCGCGACATAAGCCGCTTGTCACTTTTTCCTCCATTTAACTATCTCTGCACGGCTGGACATACCTGTCGCAACTTGTGGCCAACCCTGAAAATAACGTCAACATGGTACCTATTTGCCACATTTGTCGGTGCGTAAACATTAGGACGCCCCTTCTAAGTAACATTGTTCCATGATACGTAGCACCGGCGACCGACGTGATTGGATACGTGCAGTCTACGTCACTTAACCTCCGGTGGAGAGCAAGCGTCGTCTGCCTGTTACTGATGCAGAACTATCGATGGTACTATCGATAATATCGATAGCGGAGTCACTATCTGACTATCGATGGTAAAAAATACTATCGATAGCGCTATCGATAGTAGGTACTATCGATAGTATAAAATCAACGGCGCGAACTCATTGCAGCATAAACTTGGTTCTCCGCGCGCGCGGTACACACTGGAGCCGTAGGAGCAGGCTGAAGGGCAGGAAAGTTGACATGCTTGTGTTCTTCACCAGAGTGCTTCGCTGACACATGATCATAAAGTCAAACTGTTCAGCTGTAGCGGAAAGGAAGCCGTTACATGTGGTGGTGCTGTGTGGCTTCCAATTTATATTGCATTTTATGATTCCAAACTACAAAAAATTATCAAGAACAAAGTTTGTTAATCGCAAGGTGTAACTGGTTGCTTTAGAATACGAATTTATAATGGACATATTTCACCATTTTCACTGCGGATGTAATTTATTTCTCTCGCCGAGACTTGCTCATAAATTAAGCGAAGCTGATAGTAGGCTATCGCATATATTTTGGCAATATGGCCAGCAAGCAACAACAGCATTATTCGCACCACTATTGATAGTTTGTCACGTGGTTGTGAGGGTGAAGAATGCTGCAGAAAGACTTGGAAATACGAAGCTTCTTATTTGGGGGAACTTGTGCCCAGAAAATCAGAACTCAACATACAAGCGATACACGGTGCACACTGATATCGGCGAGAACAGGCGCCGGCCGTCGAGTAATCTGATGATCGGTGGAACGCTTCGTCTTTTATACATCAGTCATCGAACTTTCCAGCGTTATCGCTGGTTCTCGCGTAAGCTCTCGAATAAACTTGACTATTCGCGTCCAGCGCGTAATCGCGAAACTTCGCGAAACAATCGCGAAACTTCTCAAACATTGCGGCGTGGTCTGCGTCAAACGCTCGGAGCAGTCTTTGTTGGTGAAACCCGAATACATCAAGGCAAAACAATAAACACGTGTGCCAGTAACGTCGCTAGTAATATTACTGATGGTACTACCGACTGAACTATCGATAGTTTGTCGATAGTAGTACTATCGATAGTACACTATCGATAGTTCACAAAAGACTATCGATACTATCGATAGTCAATTTACCGATAGTTCTGCATCACTACTGCCTGTGCTACAACGTGCTCAGTGTTGACATTAGCTGCGCGGCAGTATTTATCTGGAGGTTTCTTTTCTCGAACACCACGAACTGCCCTAGCTGTGTTGTGTGCCGCAAATCTCGCGATTGGTGAATTGTGAAGCTGCGACATCGTTTAAGGAATGTAAGGCGCATAAGCTCGTCGTTGCAGTGAGCGTTGGGCTCTCGCTATCCGATCAACGCCATGATTCACGCGTTTGCGGCTGCAACTTCACCCCTGAAGACACAACCACATTGCCCGAGTTTACGCTTATCAGCGATTGTTCTCAAATAAATTTTTGTCCGCATAGTTCGCGTTTTCATAGTGTCGGCGTCCCCACAGAGGTGTCTGCTCAAGCAGGCGTTTGGTGAGCGGCATCACCACGGACCCGAGCCATCGGGGAGGTTTCGACCCTGTTTTACGCCTCGCCGTGCACGGCTTTGCCGTGCCGGGGAAAAATGTATCCTGGGGGTTGAGCCGACGCCGCGGGATTGAACCTCTCGGCGGAGGCAACACATCCCTTTGGCCCCAGCTACACACATACGGCACCCTCGGATTGACCCGCCCGGAGGAAATCGGCAGTCGCCTTTTCCTGTCCTCCTCTCCTATCTTGAAAGTTTGAAAGTTTGAAAGTTTATTTAACATAACACATGTATTGGTTACAAAAAACACACTTTTGGGACCCAACAAATTTGTTAAAGGGTCCCTACCGAAGTTAGCTCTAGTAAAAAACATCGATAGCAGCAGTTATTATACACATTGTAATAAGATCGAACAGAAGTGTCTGAGTTAAGTATAGCAAACAAGTATAGTACAAAAGAAAATTTCACACAAATTACAAATTTTTCGAGGAATGCTTAATATAAAAGGCATCTTAAGAGGGAAAAAAAGGGAGGGAAAAAGGTAACTGTGAGCAAGTGTGCTATGGATTGTCAATAAGGGAGTGCTTTAGGTTTCTTAGAAATGTTTTCAAATTTGTTATACTGGTTAGGTTACAATCGAGTTTATTCCAAAGAGATGTACCCTTAAAGTTTAGTGTAGAGCGACCGTAATTAGTATTTACCTTAGGCAGAATAAGACGACGACGCGATACATTCACAGCAGTGCGATGCGAGTGGTGAAGCGAGACTGTTGTCAAGACGAGTTTTTCATAGATAATTTGATGCATGATTGAGGCAATGTTGTATGTTACCAGATCATAGATATTTAGGATGTTGAGGCGTTTAAATAGATCTTCACTCTTAATGTGTATATTGTTCGGTCCTAAAATGCGGAGGGCTCTTTTTTGAAGCGTGTACACTGGTGACAAATGAGTTTTGTATGTGCAACCCCAGATCCCTATACAGTAACTAATGTGACAGTGAACAAATGCGTAGTAAAGGTTGATAAGTATGTTGGGAGGGAAGTAGTTGCGACATTTTGAAAGTATATGCAAGCCATATGAAGTTTTGTTAACTACAGAGCGCACATGAAGGCGAAATTTTAAGTGTTTGTCGATTATAACACCAAGAAACTTTGTCTCGCTAGATTGTTTTATGGGATGGTTATTGTAAATGACGTCAGAATGAATAGACGTTTTCTTTTTTTCAGAGTGGAATAAAATAAAAACGGTCTTCGTTGGGTTTAAGTGAAGAGCGTTCGAGTTGCACCATTGGTGCAATATTTCTAATTCAGAGTTAAGCTTATTGATTAGGCTGGATTCCTCAGTATCAGCTATTATAAGATTAGTATCATCTGCATAGAGCACAGGGGTCGCACACAAAAGTTGTGAAGGCAAGTCATTTATATACAGTAGAAAAAATAAAGGTCCAAGTATGGACCCCTGGGGAACGCCGATGTTAATAAGGGTGCTGTCGGACTGATCTTAGTCTTTCTCTTTCATTTTAAGCCTTCCCTGTCTTCTCCTCTTTTCTATTTACTTCCAGATTTCCTGGTGGCTAGGGTAAACCTTCTGTATGTGCTTTCCCATGGGCATATTATATTTGTTTATAGTGGTAATGTACGGCTGGTGCCTGCAGCACTTTCACTGTAAGAGCCGCAGGACCCTCTAGTTGGGCTCCGCCGGTGGGTGGTCGCCATTACTGCCGAAGTACATTAAGCTACTAAGGGACCTCCTGCGTTTCCCCGACTCCTTTATCGTCACCCTGAAAAGAGGGTGCGCCCCGATGAAATCCTGATCATTTTTTTCAAAACCCAAAGAGACTTTCCCCTGATTCCAAGTAGTTCACAGTGATACAACCGACAAACCAGCCAGAACTCTAACTGCCTTTGCTGTTGCAAAAGGCTTAACTAACGCCCTTGGTCCGGGCTATAATATAACAAAGATGGCGAGCGGGGACGTCCTCCTAGAAATACGTGACAATAAACAGTACGCGAAACTAAACACACGTGTGCCATTCGGAGAAACTCCCGTCACTCTTTCACCACATCGTTCTATGAACACAGCACGCGGCGTAGTGTCCGACTCAGATCTCATTCACTTGTCTCAAACGGAACTTCTGGAAGGATGGAAGAACCAACATTTTACCAATGTACAGCGCATCATCATCGACAAGAACATAAAGAAATCCCAACAAAGCATCTAATACTAACCTTTGGTTCAAGTGACCTGCCACAAGCGATCAAAACTGGATACACAAAAATAGACTACCTGCCAAATCTGTGCAGGTGCTTCCAATGTCAAAGGTTTGGCCACTGCTCGCAGAGCTGCCGTGGTCGAATCACATGCGCAAAATGTGGAGCCCAAAGTCATGCCTCTGACAACTGTGACACTGCACCTCACTGTAGAAATAATCACTCTAAATGTCCGCGAGAACAATCGTTAAGAGACGCTCGCAAAAGGTGTTCGCCATTCCGCGGTGGTACCTATGCGGATGTGGCGCGCAAGGGGGTAGCGTCGCACCAGCCTCTGTCGCACCAACGACCCGCTTGCAGCGAGCCGTTGGCCATGGCACCAGCCTCTGTGGTAGCAGTAGCTAAGGCCACTACACCCACTCAGCCACAGAGCCCCGTGACTCCAGGGTCATCGGGTCTCAAGACATTGCCTCACAGGCGAGGTCTCCAAAACGAACTAAAAGTTAGCACCTGAGGCCATCCAGTGCCTCACAGGACAGAATGGATACAACTCAAGCACCTCCTGGGCAGAAGGACCTGCGCGGCTCTCAGGACCGCGTCAAGAAAGCCGAAAACACCCGTTAATGGGGCCAGGTGATGATCCTGCTTCATGAGCATACCAAGTTTTTCCTATCCGTACACACAGCACTAACTTATTTTCAATGCGAAAACACAAATCTTACAGTGGAACGTTAGAGGTCTTCTGAGAAACCTCGATGACATTCAGGAACTCCTGCACAAGCACGCTCCAAAAGTGCTGTGTTTACAGGAAACATACCTAAAATGTAAACACGCAAACTTCCTTCGATCCACTGTACTACTTTCCGTAAAGATCGCGATGATGCTCTCACAACATCTGGCGGAGTAGCTATTATAGTCTTATAGTGGCCATTATAGTCTTACATCTCCATACCCCTCTAGAGGCAGTGGCTGTTAGAGCTATACCATTAAATAAGCTTATTTCTATTTGCTCTGTCTATATTCCTCCACACTATCAGCATTACAAACTCGAATTTCAATCTCTAATATCAATTGTCAGAACTTTACCTATTGCCAGAACCTTATATTATTGTCGGAGATTTCAACGCACACAGCACATTACGGGGTGACTCGCTGCGATGGAAGAGGCCCTTTAGTGGAGCAGTATTGTTCTCCGGCGCTTCTTCCTTGAACAAAAAGGAACCTACATACTATAATCAGGCAAAGAAAACATATGCCTCCATATATCTAAGCATTGTTTCTCCAACCCTCTTACCTGATCTGAAATGACTACGGCAGCGACCACTTCCCGATAGCTCTGCAAACATCGGAATCCAATGAACGTCCTCCACAGGTTCATCTATGGAAGGCTGACTCAGCCAACTTGGAGAAGCTTCGAAATGAAACTGTTAAAATGGGCTGACATGCATGCATAAAGTGTAGACGGTGCTGTTGAGTACTTTACCGCTTTTATTATTGACGCCGTATTTAGGTGTATTCCCTAAATAAATGGATCATCCTCCAAACGCCGTGTACCGAGGTGGAACAACGAATGCCGGAACGCTCGTAAGAAGCAAAACAAAGCATGGAGTCTGCTTTGCGATTTTGCTATTGCGTGAAACCTCATCAACTTAAAAAAAAACAAAGTCCCTAGGAAGGAGAATGCGTCGCCAGGCTAGGAGAGAGAGCTGGCAAACATTTATATCGATTATTGATTCCTATACTGACGAAGCAAAGGTCTGGAATAAAGTTAACAGAGTAAGCGGCCACCACCCATAATCGCTACCATTGGTAAACAATGAGGGAAACAGCTTAGAAGACCAGGCGAACTTCCTGGGCGCACACTTTGAACACAGATCCAGTTCGTCGAACTAGTCCGAGATATTTCAAACATATCAAACTCGAATAAAACAACTTCCAATAGAAAGAAAATATAGAAAAAGCGAAGCATACAACCGACCATTTGTTCTTGCAGAGCTTCAGACATCTCTTAACTGCTGTGAAAAATCTCCTCCGGTTCGGATCATCTAATATAGGAAATGTTAAAACGTTTGCACTCAGAAACTCAGAAAACACTCCTTTGTATCTACAGCACAATCTGGTCTTCGGGCCTCATCCCGTCTTCTTGGAAAGAGGTCATCGTGATCCCTCTTCTTAAAGAAGGAAAGAACCCTTCTTTCGCAAATAGTTACAGGGGCCCATATCATTGACAAGCTGTCTCTGCAAACTCTTTGAAAAAAAAAAGGTAAACCGCTGCCTTTATCATTACCATGAAAGCAACAGTCTCTTAGACCCCTTTCAATGTGGTTTCAGGAAAGGTAGATCCACAATAGAACACCTTGTCCGCATCAAGGCGACCATACGGGACACTTTTATACACAAGCAGTCTTTTTTGTCAGAGTGGAGGGAAACAGCGCCAAAGACGAAAGACCAGGCAGAGAAAGACACATACATGTCTGTTGTATGTGTCTTTCTCTGCCTGGTCTTACGTCTTTCGCGCTGTTTCCCTCCAATATGTCATACCAACACGCCCAAGCAACCACTTTAGCTTTTGTCAGTATTCTTAGACATGGAGAAGGCATACGACACCACGTGGCGGTTCGGCATTATTCGTGATCTCTCCGGTATGGGTGTCCACAGCAACTTGCTAAGCATCATTGAGAGCTATCTGTCCGACAGGACATTTCGCGTAAGAGTTGGTGATGTGTTGTCTCGGCCATTCACGCAGGAAACATGTGCACCGCCGGGTGTGCTTAGTTGCACTCTCTTTATAATAAAAAGGAACTTCTTGGGCACTGTGATGCCTCGCACACTGTTTTACTTTGTCTACGTGGATGATGTGCAAGATAGTTTCAAATCAAGTAACATCACTATCTTTGAGGGGTAAGTGCAGCTTGCTCTTAACAAGGTGTCTAAGTGGGCAGACCAGAATGAATTTAAGCTAAATACCCCAAAAAGTACCTCTGTTCTGTTTTCAAACAAGAGAGGAGTATTACCAGACCCCAGCATTGACATCCATGGTGAATCTGTGAGTTCTGAGCACAAACTCCTTGGCGTCATATTAGACTCTAAACTGACGTTTATCACCAACCCCAAACATCTAAAAGCAAGATGTCTCAAAGGAATGGACTTTCTCAAGCTTTTGGCGCGCACAACATGGGGCTGTGATAGCAGATGCTTTCTGAGCTTGCACAAGTCTCATAGACCCACGCCTTGACTGAGCTGTAGTACACAGGGTCTATTACTCAAATATTGCGCATGATTTAATTGTGACGGGACTATTCATGGTAGCGCGGTACATCGTATGTAACCCTAGCACTCGGTACTAACTTCTCTGAATCCAACGTGATCAATGCGGAAACAACTATTATCACGGCTGAAGCATATGCAGTATTGTGAGCTGTAAAGCACATCACTAAAACAATTATATAGAAGGCCATAATATTCACCGACTCCCTGAGTATAGTAAAAGCTTTAAAATCCCTCCGTAAATGTGAAACGCCTCTAAAAATTCGGCAAATCCCACGCCTTGTGGGAGTCGGTTTCATGCGAAGCAGTCAGCGAGTAGTTCTGTGCAGCATTTTTTGGCTTTGAGCCAAGCGTTACGAGGTGGATCGACGTGTTTTTGTAAGTGTAGTAGTTGTGTGACATCGTGGGTTTACCAGGCACGTCGACAACACTGGCGTTTAAAGGGTAACTTATGGTTTGACATGGGTGCTATTCAGGACACTGTCAAATTCCGCCATATTGTCAAATTTCATAATGGCGGCATTTTAGGCCAATAAGAGTGGCCGTAATAGCTCTCTAGGCCAATCATAGTTGACCAATGGCGGAATTTGACAATGTCCAGAATAGCGTCCGTGACGTCAGCACTCGCACTAGGGCACATATGTCAGTATCATCGAAAGGATCGAAGGGCACTTTATGGTGGGATGATGTGAATATCATACATAACTTTCGTTAGCGTATCCTCCAGGGCCGAGCAACGCGTGAATATTGCTTCCTGCATCATAGAAATACAAATTTAATGTTTATTAGTCTGCTATGAAAGCGGAGCCAACATTGGAACCACAGCCGTTAACCTGACATGACGCCTGTATCGTAGGAGTACATATGTAGTGTTTATTGCTCTGTTATAAAATCAGACAGCCAACCCCACAACCACAATTGAAGTTGCACCGACATTACGCCTGCCTAAGGTGTTTTTTCCAAAGCAGTTTCTAGACCTGCCGCGGCTGTGCGGTAGATTACCTGACTGCCACGCAGAATGCTTATGTTCGATTCCTGCTGGGATCCTAATTTTTATTCTTTGCATTCATCGGGTCCACGCTGCCGATGTCGGTTTTTCTTAACGCTCTCGCATTTAAATTACCGATGTCTGTTCTCGTGGTTACTGTGTAGATAGAAACTGTCAATCCCCTGTGGCGCATACCCGTATACCGCGGCCCGTGGTAAGCTGCTATGTGCTACACGTGTCTGTAGTAAAGGGTTTGTCGACGTAAACGACAGGATTTTCATGTTATTCATGTCATGACCAGACAGTCATATTCGTCAAATCCTCTTACCCTCCCACGCCAATTTTGGTCTGCACCAAGTTAACGAGGCGATAACGAAAGCACCCAGGCGTAGGCGGCTAGATAGATAGATAGATAGATAGATAGATAGATAGATAGATAGATAGATAGATAGATAGATAGATAGATAGATAGATAGATAGATAGATAGATAGATAGATAGATAGATAGATAGAAACGCTCAAAGTACCTTGGGTTCAGTAAGAAATGCTTCGCATTTAACAAATTATTCCAGCCTCTATGCCGCCCTGTGTACAATGCACATTTCAAACCAGCCTATCATAGTATGCTGGGCACCTGGACACAGAGGCATAAAAGGCAATGTTCTTTCTGATGAAACCGCGGAATGGCGATAACAAGAGCGAGCAACCACTCTTTAAAGGGACACTAAAGGAATAATATTAAGTCGACGTTGATTGTTGAAATAGCGGTCCAAAAACCTCGTAGTGCTACTTTTATGCCACGGAAGTGCTTGTTTTGAAATAAAATCACGTTTTAGTGGTCCGCATCGCGTTAGCGCACTTCAAATCACCCGCCTGAAATCAGACTTATATACGTCACTGCTGCCGTGCCCAACGTTGCCCGCCTTTACTGCGCGGCCGCCGACACTAGTAGCAGCAGAGCGAAAGTAGCGGGACCCACAGCAGCAACAACGGCCATCGAAGCCATCGAAGCTTGCCGCAATCGCCGCAGTGGATGTGGACGGAGAACTTGCCAACGAGACACTGGCTCGTGACGCTGGGCTCCAATTCAGCGACTTGAGCTTCGATGAACGCGGTATGCTGCTGAGGGCTCGTAGTGCCGGCGTTGTTGCATGCGGCATTTTGTCGAACTTTCTGTCAGAGCGACTTTCACGAGCGCGCAAAACACAGGCGGCAGTACTCGATCCCGAAACTACCACTGAGACGCGACCGCGTGAGCGAAGCAGGGCGCCGGGCGAAGCGCAGTTCGGCGAAAACGGAACCTTTGAACAATGCGCGCCGTTCCCCATGGCAACGCCACAGAGGTTCTTTTTTCCACGAAACAAACGGAAACGAACAAACAGCATTTTATTACGTCTTTTGATGCACGGAAGGTTCTTTTTTTATTGCTGCTAGTTTGATTACTAGTGATTTATTGTAGGCAGACTCTCATACGTCATCGGGATCACTTCGAAAATGTCTCACTCGTGGCGCTCATGATGTGATACATTTAGCTTAATTTTTCGGTAAGTAGGGCACTGCTGTTGATAATATTGCCGTTTTAGAAGTTGTCATACATTGAGCTTTCACTCTGACATAAATTGTTATTTGCCTTTACTGTCCCTTTCAGTTTCCCGGCAATAGACTTGAAATTTTAGAAGGAAAAGACGAAGGAATTACTGGCAGCGACAATGGGACAAAGAAGTACATAACAAATTGCACTTAACTAAGCCCCACATAGGTAATTAGCCGCCAATATCAAAACCACGGAGAATAGAACGTACCGAGAATTCGTGGGACCGACCGAATCTCCAATATATATATATATATATATATATATATATATATATATATATATATATATATATATATATATATATCATTCCATTCTACTGTGTATGTGTGCGCGCGCGTGTGTGTGTGCAACGTGGGCAGGAATGCTTGCTTGCTTAGAGCATGTCAGTCGTGACTTTTTCTCGAAATACTCGAAATATAAAATGGATGCGCGTTTACGCGCCGCTACTCAAGTACTTCCAAGCGCACTTTGATATAAACAGGGCTGCATTATTTTTATTGCCGCATCGTACAGGGCTTCGCTATATATAGGATGGTTCCATCGGCCTCGCGACCTAACTGGCGGTGAGATAAGCGTCGGCATCCGCAGACGCAACAATGTTGTCCCATGCGATACTCAGCATAGTTTTAACGTTCGAGAGGCTCCTATGCACGAAACAAGAAAAACTCGCAAATTGATAGTCATAAGTGGGCGGTAATGGTCTGTCTGCTTATAAATACCCCCCACGCTCGACTGCGCCACGCTTATCAATGCGTCAGCGGTGAATTTTCATGCCGCGACCATCAAAAAGCGTGAAGCCCTGTACGATGCGGCGATAAGCGGATGCAGCCGTGTATTCATCAAAGTTCGCTTGGAAGCGGTTGAGTGCGGCGCATGACAGCGCGTCTGTTTTATATAACGCGTGTTTCGTGGGCTTTTCTTTTTCCTCGGAAACCACAACGAGGCAAATTTCAGCACAGGGTAATGTTAATAACTGTTGGGGTTTTACGCCCCACAACCACGATATGATTATGAGAGACGCCGTAGCGGAGGGCTCCGGAAATTTCGACCATCCAGGGTTCTTTAACGCGCACATAAATCTAAGCACACGGGCCTCTAGCATTGTGCCTCCATCGAAATTAGGCCTGCCACGGCCGGGATTTGATCCCGCGACCTTCGGGTCAGCAGTCAAGAACCATAACCAGTAGACCGCCGCGGTGGGTATGCCAGCACCAAGCAAATGTTTCATTCCGATATTATTTGAGGAGGCCTACAATTTAAGATTGACATGATAGCGATTCAAGGATTAACTAAAAATTTTATCTATTAAATTTATTAATAATTAATACATCAGTGCTGAACAAAAGCAATCACAGTGTCACTTACGCATTCACCTAAGACGACTCGAAGGCAAAACCCACCTTTTTCTCCTCAGTCGATGTATTGATCCTGCCTCGCCACCCAGCGAAAGCTTTCCGCACTTAACGTGGTTTTGCAGTGCCTCCAAGATCGGAGGCACCTCACCTGGTTTTGCACTGCTTCCGTGATCGGTCCACCGTTGCCCAAGCGATGATGTCATGTGATTACGTCATCACGTGACGTCATGTGATATGATGTCACAGTGACGTCATCATGACGTCATACATTGTGGCGATCTGTGACGACATGATGTTATATGGTGAAGTCATCACGTGATGATTATTTTGCATCGCTCGTGTTGGCGCCGATGCCGCCGACGCGGCACGCCTGTCAGTTTTCGCGTTTGATGAGGCATCCAAGGTGTTCACCTTAACAATGGCTTAACAATGGCTGTAAGTATACACGACTACATCACGAACAAGGCTGTGGGAGACCTGGCTTGTTAGCAAGGATCGGGAGTGCCAGCTGGATCTGCTCGACCAAGCCCAGCGAGTCGCAAAGACCAATGGAGCCCTGCACTGAGGACCCCACCCACTTGCTCAGAAACCTTATAATCAATAATGTTTTCACTACTACTGCAACTAATATGCAGTAGCTAAGATTTTTGTAGAGCTCTTGGGCATTTTAAAATCTTGGTACGAGTT
Source organism: Rhipicephalus sanguineus (assembly GCF_013339695.2). Classification (NCBI taxonomy): domain Eukaryota; kingdom Metazoa; phylum Arthropoda; class Arachnida; order Ixodida; family Ixodidae; genus Rhipicephalus; species Rhipicephalus sanguineus. The sequence continues at coordinate 159,772,254 of NC_051176.1, forward strand.
AGTTGAGACACGTTGTCTACGACGAGCAAGTCACCCGTGCTTCCCACACAGGATCTTGCCATTTAGTGGGCAAATATTCTTTAATTAATGCACGCGCTTTCGTTTTGTGTACTAGAACACGGCGTAGGAGCTCAAATCCTTCACTGAGTTCAAACTAAGCAGTTGCGGTGAGGAGAGTTCAGGATCGAGGCGGGGTAGGCAGGTATGCTGGAAACTAGGTATTTTCCACGTGGATGATGTGACATCATGTGCTAGTATTGCTAAGCTTTTTTGTTGCGTCTGTGGACCTATTTATGAACGTTTTTATAAAATTCGAAGCATTTGTTAGCTAACCAAAGGCACTCTACTTATCTATCTAGCCGCCAACGTATTGGCGCTCTCGTGGTCATCTCTTTAGCTTGGTGCATACCAAAACTGGCATAGGAGGACGTGGATTTATGACGAACGCGATTCGCGGCTCATGCCATGAATAAAGTGGCTTGCTTGTCGCGTACGTCATGAAACCCTTTCCAACAGTCACGTGCGGCACATACCCACATGACGCGGCCCATGGTGTGTAGGTGATTCACAGTCCGTATCAACCCAGACTTCAGCAATATTATACCGAGAGTGTAAAAGAGCCCACGTCACAGGAAATGCGGCGGCGGGGTCGGCAGTGTTGTCGGTGGATTAAGTATCCCGATGGCAGCAAGAAATAAAAATCACGGCTCGAGCCGGAATCGAACCCAGGCATTCTGTATGGGAGTTAAGTATTCACGCCAGTGATTCACACTGCTTGGGAAAAAGGACCTGTAACAAGCGTCACATCAGTACATTGTCAATTGGAGTGGCAGTGTCGGCTATCCGTTTTTATATCGCTGTAAGAAACATTACATATCTATGAAGGAAGAGAATTTTGAGGGTTCGTTTCTTTGTTTGACACAACCTTAATGAAAACCAGCAGATGATGAAGCCATCTATGACTCCCCCGGCTATATAGTCAAGCGCAGCGGGAATACGCCTTCCACCGCTACGTATGATATGTACAGATAATCGCCCCTTAGCGTGCCCATCGTGGCGATGGAACTGACGTCTCTGCTCTAACGTCAATGCCGATGTTAAGTAGAACCATTAGCTACCCTTTACACGCTAGTGTACTCGGCGTGCCTAGTAAGCACACGATATGCGCGCAACTACTCATTTACACGAAGACGTCGAACCACCTCGTCACGCTCGGCTCAAAGCAAGAGATCTGGCATAGGCTGCTGTTGCCTGACTGCTTCGCGTGGAATTGATTGCCAGAATGCGTGGGATCTGTAGGATTCTTTCAATATCGCCTTCGCTATTGACTGGCTTTCATCGCTAATATGTCCGGCTTCTTTCTGTGTTGACTGATAATGCGAGAGCATTTCTCTGGCTACATCTGCCGAATTTGTAATAGCTGGCTTTATATCTAGCATCCCAATGGAGGCGAGATATAAATCTGGCCTTCCAATGGGTTTATATTTGGCCTCCCAATATGGCCTCCCAATAACTCGGTAATGGTTTACAAACAAAAAACGTGGTGGTCTTATGAAAACAATGAAAATAAACACCGATAATTTACGACAGTTGAAGAGCAACTGAATCTCGAATGCAAGAGGGCAGTTCTTACGAAGATTTCAAACAGGGCCTATAGGTCAACGAACACCGTGCATCGGTGCACAACCCTGAGACCTGGAAAGGCAGTGCAATACTTGCAGCTATAAGCAAGCAGGTGGCCCGACACGCTCGCGGAGCGTGTGACGTGAATCCGGTGGGACCATAAGTAAGAGCCGGAAAACATGTCCTGGCCTCGGATCGAAATGGTTTCCAGGAAGCGAGCACTGTACGCCGAGGAGATCGAAGAAAGGAAGAAAGGAAGTGCTGCATGAGAACGTTACGTCTTCGCTGTTCCGGCAAAACTGGGGCGGCAAACTAACGTCACGGCTCTAGTATCATTAACTTAGACAATAATCTTGAGATGAGTATGGCGTATTGCCTTTTTGAAACAATCTTGTCTCTTTTCTATCATCTTTTATCCCCCTCACTCCTTCCCCCGCACAGGGTAGCCAGCCGGTCTAAGAACTGGCTAACCTCCCTGTCTTTCCGCTTGTTTCTTCCTTCCTTCCTTCCTTCCTTCCTTCCTTCCTTACCGTATGGCCTTTTCCTGAATACAGACACCGTTCTCGACAGCAGGATAGGTTCCATTAGGTCACACAGTAGCTTCATCGCAGTGCTCATTGCACACGATGTTATAGGGGCCTAAAATTAATCAAAAGTGATGTAATTTCTCTGCAAGTTGACAATAGAACGAAATTCTCTCTAATAGATGTGTCTCATTTGAAACGAAGAGTAAACATTACTCAAAGACTGATTAGTACAAAACCTTATAGTAAACATACCCATTCAAACATCAGTACCGGTAATATATTGTCCGCCTCATCCGTAGAGACACTTTGAGAGCAGAAAGTAACAATAAAGAATCCCCGTAAAATTTAATATTCATATGGCCTCATTCCCGAAAGTAACTGCGCAGCTCGAAACTAGGAAGTGGATGTATCCGGTTACATTTCACCTTATTTGCTTGGCGTGCACTGGAACGACAAGTTCATTTGGACTGCCCACATCGCGATGCATCCACCCTTGTCGGAGTGAATGCCCAATCGCATTTTAAGGTCAAAAACTTTAGAGGTTAGACATTGCCATATGGCTCACTGTAACCACGGCAATTAATTCTGAGCGCACTAATATAAAAGCGAAGTGATTGGGCTGTCCACGTTTCTGAACAACTTAGATATAACAATGGTAGTGTACAACTTAATGCTTATGATACCTCATTAGTGTAAGCGAGCTGTTCATTCACTATCCATAATCGTGCCAGACAGTTCGTAGCAGATTCCTGTATTCCCATGCCAAAGATCACGTCATTTCTTCCGCACTTCAAATGTTCTGCGCTTAGGCCGGATTACAAAACATCGAGCCATCCAACTGTTCGTTTTCACCCGTTGCCATTAAAAGTTTGAGCAAACTAACTGAATACATCGTTAAGGAAAGCTCTCAGCTCGGATTTAGCAGTTAAGTAAAATCAAGTACACGTTTACCTCTCGTTACTGAAGTTAGTCCTGACGCTAAATTATTTTGAACTGGATTCATCCTACTACCTGCAAACTTCCGGCACTACTATGGGAACCCCTTTTTGCGCCAACATACGCCAACATTTTTATGGGACAGTTTTAGAATCAAAGCTGCTTAAATCATGTCCACTAAAGCCTTCCATCTATCTCCTTTACATATACGACATACTTATTATATGGGAACATGGCGTAAATGCACTAAACGCATTCATTGACCAGAGTAACAAGTTTCGCTCTAGTATTAAATTTACCATGTACCATTCTTCCAGTGAAATTAACTTCCTAGATACGACGGTATCTGTAGAAACAGGACAATTATAGACGACACTTTACAGAAACCAACAGACAGCCAGCAATACCTAGATTACACTTCATCACCTGCGACACTGCAAAACAAGGGATGTTTGTCGGACAGGCGAGGCGTATAAGAAGGATCTGTAGCGACGACGGTGACTATGTTCACCATTTAAGCAACCTAAAGAAAACATTAGTTGGAAGATATCACCCGCAAGATGCTCTAAACAACGTCTACAACGAAGCATGTCAACTATACAGGAAATCATCAGTAGCAAAATGGACCCCTGTAGCAGAGCCCAACCAGCCGCCAGCATTAACAAATAATCAAATGCGCTCCCAAACATAAATAATATCCTCCGTAAGTATTATCCAATACTGACAAGCAACGCGCCTCAGAGAAGCGTTTCCCGAAGTACCAAAGGTCGTGTATCGCCGCAATATGAGTTTTAAGGACATGCTAGTGGATGCAAAAGTAAACCCTCATTCTACTGCCCATATGGCACCTTGTTCTCATCCAAGATGTAAGACAGGTAAACACCTTCAAGATGACGTTATAGTTAAAGGCACCGGAAGTGATTACGTCCATCATATAAAATCTAACTGTACCTGCAATAGATCAAACGTTATCTACATGATCGAATGTTCATATTGTCACAAACGGTACATTGGGGAAACGGGACAACCTGTTATTGTTAGAAAAAACAGGCATCGCGCGGGCACGGCGAAGAAATTACCGAAAGCAGTGGCACAGCATTTTAATCTAGCAGGTCACAACTTCGACGATCTGAAACTTTACATACTTCAGTCAAACTTCTGGCCCCCAAGAGACAGAAAATATGAAGAGTCATACCTTATTCATAAGTTCAATACACTCCAGCCATTAACGTTTCTAAGGGGGCTCTTGAGTCCATTCGATATGGCTTCCTCTGACAATCGTTACGCAACGAAACGTATAACCCCCGCCCCCTTTCCCCCCGTTTTTTTTGTTGTTTTTCTTGTATTTTTCCACGGAATTACCATTTCCTTCTGATTCACTCAGTTCGTCACGGCAGCCTCTCCCCCCCCCCCCTCCCATTTCGCAGTTGCTCTCCCCTTCTCCCTTTTGGAGGAGAGGGCGCCAAGCATATATACACGGGCGCTAAGGAAATCAGTTCCAGCCTTGAAGAAGACAAGCCCAGAAGAAGCCCACAAGAAGACAAGCGCTGAAACCAAGCGTTCGCACCTCGCATAGATGTACGGGCACGTCGTCGTTGGCGTAAGCCTTCCATTGCTTCGGGGTCTTCTCGCAATCGCCGTTGCCTTTCGCGTTCCATAGTATTCTCTCGTTGTACGTACTTGGGGTGTTCGGCTCACCGCCGTCGCTTCGCAGCCATTTGTTAGGCTAACTGTTGCCTTCTTAATTTTTAGTGGACTAGTGGTGAGTAGTGGGATTTACCCAATTTCTGTGGCACTTACCCGTTTATGATGATGATAGTTATTTGGTTCGCCGGACAAGGAACGATTCGCTAAACAGCTTCGCAGTTAAAATTCATGCGCTATGAATGTTTCCATTGTATTCAATTGGAGCGCGAACACGTGAGCAGTTAGCATAGCGTGATGTATACATAAAGCACTACGTGGTTACACTTACGTGCACCGGTCTTACATGCAGGTGACAGGTTCAGCAAGACGAGTTCCCGAGCGGCTTTATACGAACCTATAGGTGGTCAGATTGTATAGTACCCAATATTTTCGGCACTGCAATTCCTTGTACTGACAACGCGCTGCAGGTTAGATTTGTACAGAGCGTTAACACAACACAAGCCAAATGCCCATTAAACTATTTCGTCAACTGCAGTCGACACGGACAGCACAGTCGCATTTAATCAAAGGGCTGCTCCAACTATAAACACAGCGTCCCTATAACCCCGGCCTGACGTCGCAACCGAAACACTGGGACGTTTTGTCGAAGCTTTTCAACTTTTCACGTCGCCGTCAGAGCAGTGCAACGCACGGATGGACACGCCACTGTAATTTCCGTGTTTGCAGATCACAACAGCCGAGCATAATTATCACGTAACGATGCTGGAACTTCTCCCATACACGCCGCATCTTGCCCGTGTCCGCTGTTTGTATTCGCTGACCGGACGATTGCGCTGCTTGGAAGCTAGACCTTGGTTCCTCATATTCTCTGACCGTGGAAGATGGCGCACCAAATCACGGCATGCAGCGTCTCCGGTCACCAAAGAGGCCCTTTGAGCTGGCGCAGATCAGTTCGAAGGGATTGACGATCATGTTAAAATCATTCATATACGTTGTTTTACTAGCCGAAAAATGTCGCTCAGGCACATGACATCGCAAAAGAAACAGCGTTTTTTAACCACGCGGTAAGTACTCACGATATGTCCGGGCACTTGCCGTAAAATAGCTAATCATAAGCGCACCAGAGGTCTATCTCTAGTTAAATTTGCTTTATTTTTTATTTACGTGCATAAGAATCGCTGTTTCGGTCCCATAAGCTTGTTGGGTGAGTTGCCTAATCTACATCGGAAAGCAAAAAAAGAAAGAGGCCGTCTATCTTTAGAACTCGCTGTCCCATCCCGCCAATTCAATACAGGGTGGATGTCCTTACAAGTGACCGTGTATATATATTTCTTCCTGAGGAACGTATAATGGAGCACTGTTAAAATTGTTTTCTTCAATAAAATCTTCTAAGACCAGCCCATGTGTTTTATTTTATCACAGAATTTTGTTTAAACGTTTCCCGTGGCATACAGCACAAATCAACTGCCCAATCTGTTTTACTTGAAGAAATTCATTATTCGCACCTGAAATCAAATTACATCAAAGTGACTAAGGGCCAAAATTTGGTTAATAAGCTTTTTAAATAAATATTTTAGTCACGCATTGGATTGTACAAAATGAAGCTAATTATTTCATAGAGTAGCATATGCGCTTTCATAGAATTTTGAAATGAGCACCACTTTCGAGGTAAATGCTGTCAACCTTACAGTAAATAATAACAATAACAATTAGCGCAGCTTGTACTAAGCCGCGCAAGGCTGGGTCACAGCAGAGCTGGTGGGCACCTTTTAGTTTCCCTTGTTAGCCATCTGTACAGAATGCTTGGGTGGTCATTGACCGCGTGCTGGTTCATGATGAAGACAATTTTCTATCTACGACACTTGGCAAACCTCGACCATAACAGCTCTGCTGTAAAAACTGTTGTTGCATTTAATTTGGTAAAAAATGTGTTTTCATCCATTAGAGGCGAAAAATCACCCTAACTCTAATAAATAGTTATTATTTCACATAATCACGAATTAAATCAACCGAAAACAACGGAAGGATACACATGTTCACCATTTTATTTCTTAGGCGAATGCTCGTGCTCCGCTCGATCTCGTGAGCAGGACGTAAGTGCTGTGATACGACACTGTGAGGTTCCGCGTAAAAGCTCCACGAACCCTGCACGTAAGATATTGCCCGAAAAAAAAAAGAAGCAAGCGAGAAAAACAAAGCATGTTTACGTGAAGAGAGAGAGAGAGAGAGAGCAAAAAGAAATTATTCGAATTCAGCTACACAGTACTGTAGCAGAGTCGTTAGAAGAGTTATATGCTCTCCGGTGTCAGGGGGCGAAGGTCATTTGTGTGGTAAGTTCCTCCAGCTCGGCGGTATTGCCCTCCAGACCCTCGTCCGTATCCCTAAAGAAGTGACGACAAAAAGGCGTTGATAGCCTGGCTCGCGTTACGCCATGGCGTGTAGCATGGACACAAGGCCAATGGTCCGCTCTAATGCTGCCTCTGTGTGTCGGTGAAAAAGGAGTCAAGGACGTGAGCCCATCTAGGAAAGAGCACCCATTACCACGCGCTTTCTTTTTTTTTTTGCGCCTTCAGAGATTCCTTTCTTATTTTCTTTTCTTGTATTTTAGATTCTCTATATGCCTCTGGCCGCCCTCCTACGTGTTGTACATTTCGCTTCTCATAATGTGTTCTCCTTTAAACTAAGGAGAAATTACAGACAATCTTGCAGATTGTTTTCAATACATCGCTTTACAATATACTCGCTTTGGATTATTCAGCAGTTATCTGGCTTTAAAAAAAACATAAATATCTGGTTCCATACCAGCCTTCCGTAATACACGCTGGTGAAATGGTTATTATTTTGTCTATATTCAAAGTTTCATGAAAATATCACGGTTACATCGCAAGGGCGAAGCACTGAATGCGTTAGCAACAAATTCTCATATTATACGAAGGAAGGCTAGCAGCTAACTCTTTAGGATCCGATCTCACGTAACTCTACAATTTGTGCGCGGCTTTAACTGATATAACGTCGTAAAGTCCAATGTACAGTAGAGCTGAGGGGAAGCCTCAGCGGTGAAATGAAAATCGATGCAAAAATAGGCGAACATAGACATGGTTTAGCATCGAAGGAACCTGCTCTCCGTTTGACCACCTGGATGGCTCCAACCTCCAAATCGCCATCCTCCTCCACTCGCCTCCACTATACTAGGCTATACTCTCCTTCCTCCTCACGCTCCCTTCTATTTTCCACCCCTTGCTATACTATAACACACATGGCTATGCTATGTATGGTATAGTGTGTGCTTCCATGTTCTTACGTGCTGTCTTCTTCACGCAGTTTAAAATTGTCTACGGGACAACACTTCGTCTTTTCGTGCAGTCTTCTACGCGCTGAGCTATCACCGCTTCGCGTTGCGAGCTCAGCACGTAGAACGGCATACTACCTGTTCGGTGATGTTTGCCGGGACAGCGTGCGCGCCAGCGCTCGGTAGCGGGCCCTTATGGTCTAACTTCACACTTGCTGCTTCAGCGACGCAGCCTCCACCTCCACCTCTTTTCGACGCGCTGTCATCCGCGGGTAGAACATATCATGCGGGGGGGGGGGGGGGGGGGGGGGGGATATTGTCGATTTGGACTTTATACCGAACATGACGCCGACGGCAAAAACCCGTCGAGAGTGTCCACATAATTGATATCGCAATAAAAAAATCACTAATATGCGTAATAAGTAATTCCAATGGCAGACTGTGCATCTTCCGCTATCTTGTAATTGCTTTTATTGTGAATTGAGGTGATTGAAATACACGCACTTCTAGATAAGAAAGCACTTGTCTCTACGGGGTGGTTGCAAAGTCAATACCTATTTTTAATTTAGAATCCCCTAGAAACTAGCGTCAGCTCTAACTGGCGTATAATACTGTTGACGAATATGTTGTTTATAATTTCAAAGGTTGTTCTGTAATAGTGTTTACTAATATCTTCGCAATCCCAATGAGAACATGGCTTCGTGTCAATTTGCCTGCGGATGGATTGTCCGTTGTGGACCGACAGAATGGCCTGCACGCAGCCCTGATCTAGCCCTCTTCGACTTCTTCCTTTGGATCAAGGGATCTTAACAGTATTGAAGACAATATCGGCGTGGTGTTTCCAAATGTCCCCGTGGAGTCCATAAAACACTCTGGCAGTGTGTGGGAAATGCGGGTGCACACGCCAAAATGCAACGTGATAACCAACTGGTACACCCTATAATGTATTCAGTGGCAATAAAGTTTAGCTCAGTTGTTTACTTCCTCAACTATTCATTGTTAGAAATAGGCATTGACTTTACAACCACCCATTACATTTCCCAGATTGCTTATAATGAATACCTGATATATGACAATGCTTCAATAAACAGATAAAGTTAGGGTAGGGGTATATCAAAATTTGTGCTGTTGTCATGATTTCTATGAACTGCACAGGCACTGATCGCTTAAAACAGGGGTCGGCAGCCATTTGAGGCGGAGGGCCGAGTTGCATGAAGCCGACATGGCGGGCGAATTCACAATTATGTACAAAACTGCAATAGAAATGATGTTTATTTTCAGCTCACATGTAACAAGGTTCCAATTTACAAACATTGGTTACAAGCAAAAGAAAAAGACTCTTGCGACCTTTGGCGCTGAACATTCTTATCCAACTCGTAAATATCTACATCAAGGTTGCTCACCGACAGACGCAGAAATTCATTTAGGTGTTCATGGGTTAGTCGGGAACAGTGTTGCGGAATGGGCGCCTCCATTCCATTCCAGTTCCATTTCGGGGAATTAGAACTCTCCCCAATTCCATTCCTTTCAATTCCTCGGAATGAAAAAACTTAGCCCATTCCCTCTCCGGGAATGGCCGGACAGCTCAATTCCATTCCTGTAATTCCTCAATGTAGGAAAGACACCTTGATAGTTTTATCGAGTTAAGAATGAACATAGAGCTGATGTCATCAGATGCATTCAGAAATAAAAAAGTACGCAAAACACGTTACCAAGTTCAAGTGATAGTAGCTTGGTGACATATCTCCTGCAGTACAACCACCCTACTAATTCCCATAGGGGCAGTTCTCCCGCTACCTATAGCATTTGCATGGTCAGCAAGTTTGAACGAATGGTCATATTAATATTGTTTAAGCTTAAATGTGTGAATGGTAAAATGACGACATAGCGTATTTTTATGCTGACGAAAGTAGTGTTCAAGAAGACTAAGCAGTTTTGCCATGCGTCTGGAGCGCCTAGACCGGGGCACAGTATTGCAAAAGGGTGGGGGGGGCGGGGGGGGGGGGGAGCATGAGGTGAGAAGGCGGGCAAGCTGGTATACGAAAGCTTGCAGTGAACACAAGCACTGCGCCAGCGTCAATACGCATCACAACTTAGAGAAGCGCTTTTTCGAATATGCGTCCGAGTCGGCAACGGCGACAGAAGCAAAAACAATGAAGTGAAGGGTGGGGAGTCTGCAGGCACTTGAGGCGCCGCCGAGTGAATGAGTGAAACAACTTTATTGGGTCCACAAGGGGAAAAAATCACAAGGCGTAAGGGGGGGGGGGGGTATATTGCCGCCGTAGTTCCACACGACGGATACCAACGGCACAGAGCCACGGTTACGCGAAGAATAGAGACAAACTTCAGAGCAACACAGTCTATATAAGGACGGAATTGTGGTAGGCGCGTTGCTTATAAATGTACGGTGCTTGTAATCAGCCAAGCCATTTTGAAAATACTGCTTTATTGTTAAATTCGAGGCTCTGACTTACTAATGTTTGAAGTTTGAAAAACAGCGCATAGACGAAAACATGTTCTATTTTCGGAAAAAGACCTAATTCCATTTCGTGCAAAAGGCGCTTAATTTCATTCCCATTCCACTCCTCCAAGCGTTGTCCCCATTCCATTCCCATTCCATTCCGGGGTCGCGAAAGTGTGGAATGATTCCGGAGTCATTCCGATTCCGGAGTGGCAACTCCGCAACACTGGTCGGGAACGCAAGTTTGATTTGATGAACTTCATTCTCGAGAAAGTCTGCTCGCAGAAGTATGTACTACCGAACACTCTTATCTTGGCCGCTGCTAGTTTCTTCAAAATCGAAAACTTTGAGTCTGGGAGGTCAGCGTAAAACTTAACACTCTCTTTCGCATCAAATGTGTCCTCGTCTGTTTGCAGATCAGCCAGTTCCAACTGGTACATATTCCCACCTTCCCACCTTAAAAGGATTCCGAAAGAATCGGATGGTACTCACATGGTTTTGAAAATCAGAGAACTGAACTTCGAGCTCGCTCTTTAAATTCCGGAATACTTGACAGAGTTTCTCTGTGGGAAGTGGTGTGTTCGTATCTCCCGCAAAACTTTTGCGGCAAGATGAAGTGGCAAGGATTAGACTGACTAGCCTGTTGTTAGAACAGGTTGAGCTTCAGCTCAAAAGCCTTAACGTATGCGAGCAGGCCGGACACGAGTTTCCCTCTTCCGGGGATGAAGGTCCTTCCCTGACCTAGTATTTCCACAAATAATATTTCCTCCTTTTTTGTACCTGTGCAAAGAAAAGAAGTGAAGACGTGATCTGGCTAAGTGTGAAGGTGGGGACAATGCCAACTGGGAGCGATGTTTCTTTTTTCCTGTCTAACCCCATTTGAAGTCAAAACTGCCATGCCGGCCTTCAGATAGGAACTTACGAAAGGATAGGAGGGGGGGGGGGGGGGGGGGAGTTCTGACGTTGTGCTGGGGTCCACCGGTTGCTGACCCCTGCTTTAGAACATCAACTACATCAAAGTGCCCCGCACTAGCCTTGCGCAGTGCAATCGCACAAACTCGGCGCGTAGATTACTGGACTGTGGTTGTGTCTGCACATTATATGAAACAGTTCAATTGCGTGAAATGAATGCGTTCCCCTCCTCTAAAAGGAGGCGTGCTTTGAGCTCTAGTGAAGGATACACGGAAAAGTAACTTATGGAATGCGCACTGCTTACAACGCTACCAACCACAGCACGTTAGCGCGTGACATCAGTTAACCATCCATTGTGGATTTGTCCATTGTCTATTTTCCCTTTCTTAACCCTTCCTCCACCTTGCGGGATTCCGCAGAACTGATTTGCAATATTGCATCCATTGTGGAGTGCGCAATGCCGCCACTGGAAATGCGCCGCGAAGTAAAATAAGAGAAGAAGAAAAAAGCCACAGTTTCGCCGCAGGGGTGAAGCAATGAATGCGATAGCAACAAATTGGAATGTCATACGAAGCAAGGCTAGCAGCTCACTCCTTTCGAGAACACGGCCGCTGCATCGCAAGAAGTGATCTTCCTGCAGTCTATAGCTTCAACGGAAAGTTTGCGGTGAAAGCACAGCACGCACAAACCTCCACCCTCAAGAGATAAGCGCGCAAGCACGGGCTACCCCACCCTGTAGGTCAAAGTGCAGGGCGCAGGCGTGCATCTCAACTCCGGCGAAAGACGAGCTGGGCGACGACCATGAAAGTGCGCCCTTTGCACCACCTCGCCAGTGATAGTGAACAAGCCTCCGCCACGCTGAAGCACATGAGAGCTCTTCCTACCACCAGCGGAAAATTGTATATATAAATAGCTCACCGCCAGTGTCCTGGAGGACGTATGCTGTGTCACGGAGTCGTTTACCGCGTCGCGCTGCGGAGCGAGAGATCGCAGGTTCGAATCACGGATCGCGCGCTTCGGAAAAATTTTCTTTGTTGGTTATGTTGGTTAAATTTTTATTTCAAAATTTTGAAGCTGTGCTGACAGAATATATATATATATATATATATATATATATATATATATATATATATATATATATATATATATATATATATATATATATAAAGAACGGCATGGATACGTTGGCGGCAAAACCCGGTTCAGCAACGCCGTTTGCGGAAGCTTGTCGAGAAAAAGGGAGGTAATGTATGCGTTGGAAGTGAAGCTCACGTCATAGCCGTATGTTAGCAGAGCAGTTCAATTTCTTTTACCTCCTCTAATAGTGAATCAATTCAAATATTTCACTGAAATATTCCTTAGATGACGCCTTACAACTTGCAGCCCGCAACCGTAATTTTCAATGGGCCATCATAGGTGCCCTTTATTTCTGTAGCTCCAATAACACGACCTTATTTAGAAAACAAGGGGATTGCACGGAATTCGCTTAAGTGACTAGGAATGGAAGTACGAACGCCAATTTGGCAGCAGCAACTCGAGTAGGTAAGTTACAGGAGTTTTTCACATTCGAAACGAAAATCGAGCAATCTCTGTGACTGAAGGTCCCTAAGGAAAATTATCTTCATTTTTTTAAATCACCATCACCAACTTATACATACGTCCACTGCAGGACGAAGACTTCTCCTTGCGATCTTCAATTACGTGCGGCTTGCGCCAATCTCTTTGCCTCCATTAGCTGCAAACCTTCTAATGCCATGAGACTACCTATGATCATCTGCGACCCTGCGTAGGAAGCCACCCCTGGAAGCCACTCCGTTACTCTAGTAAACAGGCTGTTATATCGCTAGGCATTGAAGTACATTACCCGTTTCAACTCCCTTTCTCTCCATCTCAGCCTATCCCAATTCCGTGCTTTCTGTATAACATTATATCATAGGTTCATACATTGCATCAGCTCCTTATGGTCTTGTGAAGTTCGCTAGTGTGGTTTCGACATGTCTCGACTGCAAGAGTGCATATATTGTGCAATTTTTATTTCAAAATTTTGAAGCTGTGCTGACAGAAGCAGCAGTTTTTTATGTTGATTCCAGCCCATTTTTGTATTCATCTGGATGTTTCTTGGAAGTCTACGTGACGTACACTAGTCTATAACGTACTGCTCGGCTTCAAAAGGCTCACTGCCGATTATGAACCATCGTCGCCTTGCTGAGGTTATAAACACTACCTTGGTCTTTTTAATACTAAAGCGCAAGCCAGTACACAAACTTGACCGGCTTTCTTTCATATGTCGTATGTCATCACTGTGACACTGTCACGTGAAAAAAGCAGTTTTCTGAGAAATCCCCTTGTTCATTGCCGATAAAATCTTTCTAAATTTTGAAATTCAGCATTTTGATTTTTTAGTTCTAGTCATCTTGTTTTTGTATTACTTTCACGCAGTACAGTGAACTTTTACACATATTGCGTCTCCAATACCAGTGACGCCTTTCTTTATACATCATCTTGCTTGTCTTTGCTTCTCAAGAACTGCGTCACTTGTGCAATGGTTGTCGATATTGCTAGCGATATGTTCTTTGTTTTCTCTTGTCCTCAACCATATAATGCCTCTGTGACTGTTGTTATGTATATACCGAATCAAACGCCTTAATAAGCTGACTGGTTACCTTCTATATAGTAGAAGTTTATCTGAATAATGACATAAATAATATGCATCGTTCATTATTGAAGTTAAACGTTTCATTATTTCTCTTCCAGTAACTTCTGCTGGAAACTGCGTCGCCAGTGTATTAGCCTCCTCCATTACGGCCTCCTCATCTATACTACACTACAACAGCCTATTTTCAATCCAACAATGCCGACGACCTTTAGCACGGCCTCGATACTGACAGTCAAGGCTAGGAAAATCTTGCGGATGTCTCTGATGTCTCTGCGGATGTCTATTGCGCAGGCCCTCAAGCATCATTTGTGCATGATATCGGCACTTTCCTAGAAAATTTCCTACAACTTGGTATGTACATTCATACATGGAGGTTTGACGTGTTCTTTCACGCACCTCCGCTTTCCTTTTGATGATTTTTCCTCGTGCTGCTGGCTGCCGGCTCGGCTCTTTGAACACTGTTGGCACGGCGTCCACCTTCAAGCGCCTATAATAGCGTGGCTTTGACAAACCAAAAGCTTCCATCAAGTGAACGCTATCCTTGCAGGACTCCGGAGAAAAATGATCGGAACACACGCATGCCCATCCGTCGCGCCTGATAGCGCTGATCCACTTCTCGCGGAGAGCACTGTTACTTGGAAACTTGTGATTCACAGGAACACTGACTGTCGGTTGCCTTGAAAGTGCTCCTTTGGCTAGGACAACTGCTCTTTCGTTGCGGCTGACACGATGGCATGCGAAGGTATCCACTCGAATCTTATCTTAATCGTCTCCCTCCCGTCGACGGGTATAATCGTCATGAGAGTTTGTACCAAAGTGACCGATGACGACTATACTCGTCATCAACAAAAATTTGTCCCACACGGAACCAATCACGACTATACTCGTCACAGTTGTGTTTCTTGACGCTAAATGGCCACACTTGTCCATGTTTTGTCATATGTGTCTCAGCTTTCATTGTACTGCGATGCGGTGAAGCCATCTTCCAGCTATCTTTTTTTTTTGCGCAAATAATGAAATGAAGCAACCCCATTGAATTGAAATAATGGTGCCGTTTTTATCCTGGAAAAAAAGCTATAGAAATTAAGCGAAAAAAATCGCGGTAAATTTGGTGCAATTTCCTGTTTTCACGGTAGGGAAAGGGTTAATTCTTCGTTTTGCAGCGCCTTTCAGTGATGGCAATGGCTGTCCATTCTTATATAATAGAAACGTAATGACTGTAATGACTGTCGACAGAACTCGTTTGGAGGAGTCCCACTAGAGAGTTGTTGCATCGCCGACTTAGTGTCCAAGAGAATGACAGCTTGTTGTGCGGATCTGTTCTTCAGCTTGCGAAAATCAACAGCAATAGTTGCGCTCTCCGCAGTTGTGGGATAGACTAGATGGTAAAAACGGCCAGACCATGCAACAACAACAAAGTGGATCCAGTATGCCGCAGCACGGCTGTCATTGTCCACATTGACGAATCCGTTCATGTACATGCGTATATGGTTGGAATACTTTACACGCAAGTGGTTGAGCACCAGCCAACGCGCTTCAGGAAAAGGTATCGATCGCTTGGATTAGAGCCCAGGAATACTAAGGCAGCAAATAACACCCTCGAGCATCCAAGGCGGGTCACTTTGTTGGCTTCTTTTTGTAGTTTTTAACAACCAGGATCTCTGAAGTCCTTAGCGAGGCAGAGAGATGAGATTTGTGCATGGTGCTCAGGACTCATTCAGTCGTAGAAGTTGGGTCAATAGAGCTTGGTAGGCTCGAAGACGTAGTGGTAAAGACTGGATCTCGTTTAAGGCTTCTTTGAGGCTGCCTGTAAAACTCCTAAAGACAGGCGTATACCTTTCCGTCTAATGTTCAGCGCAGTCAGCCCACTCGTAAAACTGGTGGTGAGTGCTTCCGGATTCCGCCGAACTCTCGCAGTGAGCGTGATTGAACACGATTAAGTGCTGAGCATCCTTCTTTTCACCTTGCGGCTTAGCACAGGAAATGAGTTGTCAGATGATCCATCGCTATATATATATATATATATATATATATATATATATATATATATATATATATATATATATATATATATATATATATATATATATATATATAAAGCAGTGCAAGGGTGTCGTTGCTGTCAGCGTTACTGTGAGTGATGATCCGCTTCGCAGGAGCCACTCTCGTGGATGATACCACTAAGTCGGAAGGACGCGCCCGGTGGTCTACTTTGATCTCAGCGAACTCCGTGGTGTGTGATTCATACAAAAATGCAAAAAGGAAACTAAAACAGATTACATGACACTCATTTTGCTATAAATACATATTGTTCATTGCCATGTTTTCACAGTTGATCACCTAAGTAACCGCTAATACTTTTGAGGAAATTTTCCCTTTGCGTCTCTACTGCTAAATGAGCAGCATGTACTGCTAGTGATGGATAAGCCTCACATATACGAAGTTGCTCTATTCTTGAACCCGTCAAGGTGTTCTAGTGGTTATAGTGCTCGCATTTTGATGGAGGCAAAATGCTAGAGGCCCGTGTGCTTAGATTTAGGTGCACGTTAAAGAACCCTATATAGGTGGTCGAAATTTCCGGATACCGCCACTACGGCGTCTCTCATAATCATATCGTAATTCTCGGACGTCAAACCCCAGATATTATTATTATTATTATTATTATTATTATTATTATTATTATTATTATTTTTATTATTATTATTATTATTATTATTATTATTATTATTATTATTATTATTATTATTATTATTATTGTTATTATTATTGATTCGGAGAGGCGGTGTGGTATGCCAAGGCGATCATTGTCCACCTTACAATATTTCTGAGTACACTTGTGATCATTATGAAAGAAAACACCAAACACCAAGTCAGTTTTTAAGCCAAGATTACTCGTGATGTGCGGATACGAATCTGGCGAATCGATTTCTAAGAGGTAGCTTACTGCTTGAACATGAATAGTCTTATGCTTGACAACAGCGCTTAGCCATTATGGCCTCTTGAAAGTAACTTCATTGCACAACCTCTCCGCTCCAGACAAGCGCGGGTGTGTACTGGAGTGCGATGACTACAGGGCACATGCTCATCAAAACATTTTCTGGTGAGGTACGCTTCCTGACGAGGTACGGGCGATGGCCACACGAATTGCTGATTTGCCGTTTCGTCAGAGCGACCAGTCCGAACAGGAGAACGTATACCAGAAAGTGCTTGCGCGTAGTATTAACCGAGTGCGTCACGCAGACAGGGTGAACGTGCGACAAGCGGCTTTGCATATCTTCATATAATTACACGACATACACGTGACGCAATGTGTAAAGAAGTACCGTAAAGCGATATGTGCTCTGTGCGTCATCATCTGCGAAAATTGGCGCTGCACACGATCCGCGCTAAGCCACAGAATATCCACGAGACAAACTATCGCCTTCTGGAACAGAAAGATATGCGCTTTGTGCTCCCCTGTACAACTGCTGCACGCTGCTCTTATTCTGAGCTCGTGCAGTCAAGACGCGAGGAATTTCTTTAAATTTTTGTGTTCAATATGGCTGGCCTGTTTCAGAAGTTTTGCGATTTGGCTTGTTTGCGAGCTGCCGAAGAACAAGGCCACTATAAAACGGTTAGCAACAGCACTCACTCATATTACGCAAACCAAGAGCCCTTAGCTATATATACAAAACCTGTATTGATTGCGTACCCTGACGTCCTTACAAAAGGCGGATGTGTACAGGCTTGGCACGTTCGTACGCTCCCGCTATTGCTCGAGTTCCCGTAATCTTCTTTGCGCTAGTTATTTGAACGCCCCGTTAAAGCCACACTAAGGTTAGCTGAAGGTTTATTTGTAACTTGGTTGTCTTATTTCCTACATAACTGCGTATATAAGTCACTTACTCCGGCGAGCTTGCTTACATTTAACTAGAACATCCGGCATACGTTGTATCATTATACCTGCCACCTTTTGTCACGGTCATCCCAGTTTCCCTATAAGCACATGCAGTAAGAATGTGAAAAAAAAACCGCACTATGCAGATTTCGCTGCTTAAAATAAACGAGCATAGAGTAAACGAAGAAAATGCGCACCAGGAACGAAGGCAGTGCCCCTATTACACAAACGAGACGAGAACACACGCACGTAGAAAGAATGCACGTTGACTGAGCTCGTCGTGTCACGCACGACGAATTAACGCACGCGATAAAAAAAAAAGGTCAAGAGGGCCGTGTGGCGTGTGAGGACGTCACTTCCCAGCGACCCTGTGGTTCTAAATGACCTGGATGTATTAATGAACGCGAATGTCGAATCTTCGGCCATTCTCGTCGGACCGGCGGACACGCGATGCACATTGAGCGCCGAGAAAGCGCACTTTTGCCCGGCGATGATCTTCGTTAATGAGCAAGAAAAAAAAAGCTGAATCTGTGAAGTACATAAGAAATGCGAACTTATATTGTCCTTTTTTGTGTGGCTGTCCGCAGAGCGTCTGTCGTCGTCTTACCCAAAAAAGAACAGCTTTCATGCAAGGTCGCTTGCGAAATGTTTCACCAGCTCGTCCTAACCGCACCCTCAGCATAACCCCGGTGCAACTGTTTTCTTTTTTCCTTATCCGACATATATATTTAAGAAATGGTGTCTCGGAGTTGCGCCATGAACCACGATCGTTAGACATGGAGTGGTCGAGTAGTACAGTTGAAGTGCTTGTAGAAGAACACGTGATTGGAGCATTCGGACAGGGGTTATTCGTTTGTTTATTGCAACTTCAGAAATAAAATATTTTAATTCTTGCGTTAACTGTTGCTCGCTTCACGGTTGGATGGCATCACTTGTCCTCGCTTTGTAAGAGGTGGGGTCGTGATGATCTCAAAAGAAGCAGATGGCCTACCTGACATTTGCAGTCTGAAGAGAATAGTTATGTGAGCAGTAGAGTCTGATGAAGAGTGAGAAGCAACGTGCGAATTTATTTCGTGTTCACAGAAATTTAGGAGCACACAAATAAGACTGCATATGAAAACCGACACGTATTCTTTAAAAGTTATTGGCACTGCGAAGGTACCTAGGCGAGAGCTTTCGGTGACTCTGGGTCAGGTGGTCCGAAGTTGTCGTACGACTCCGCAGACGTCTTTCGGCAAAGCGTTCAAGACGGAAAACATCGCAGGGAAACATACTACCGTATTTCTTTGTAAAAGATATGAAGACCAACACCTGGAAAGAACTATATCAAGAGAATCTCACATGACACAGAATAGTAAGATTCATTAGACTACTACTTTAATATTCAAATACAATCATATGAAAACGTCTTTGTCTCGTATCAGGCACGAAATGATCATACGATATTGCCATACCCGCTTCTTGTTTTATTTTGATGTGTTCGGGTTTGACCCGCAAGGACGGTTAGCAACGCTCGACGCCGACCGAGCCGCAGTGTTCGAGAAGCTTCGCGATTGTAGTAGATCTTTTTGTTAAGGTTGCGCACATGACGCGAATAGTCAGTATTATTCCAGAGCTTGCGCGGCCACCAGTGATAAGGCTGGAAAGTTCGATGCATGATGTATGAAAGACGGCTCGTCCCAGCGATCATCAGTTTTATTGACGGCCGATGCTCTGTTCGTCGCTATCAGTGTAGAGTGTGTATTGCTGTAGTTTGACTTTACTTTTCCCGGCCACAAGTCCGGCCAAATAAAAGAGTTTCATCTTCGACACGCCGATTGCTGCATTCGTCGACGTCACGACGCCGTGACAATATATTCGGATGCGGCATATTTGCCGCAAAAGTTTTGCTATTTTATTCAGACGCCTTCTCGTAGACTACAAAACATTCTCGTGCGCCTCGAATTGGAAGTACGAGGTTGGTTTCGCCGGGATTAAAGACGAAGAGATGAATAAAGTAATTAGAGGGAAATTCCTCACACGCACAGTCATTAAAGCCATCGCGCGCGTGGGTGCATGGGTGTGCCAAATAGCGCTGTAATTACTTTACCTAAATCAGTTGCCAACGAGTGTAACAGTACGTTCGCTTCTAGAGTGCTATTTCTTATACATCATTGCGAAAGATATAAAGTCCACAGACAATGAAGATAACGAAATGATACAGGGCGTTACTTGTAGTTCTGAATTTAAGTGCTGTAATTATGAGATCAAGAGAAGTGAAAGTGATGATAATAATAATAATTGTTAGGGTTTAACGTCCCGACACCATGATATGATAATTATCATGAGGGACGCCGTAGTGGAGGACTCCGGGAATTTCGACCACCTGGGGTCGACCACCGGCTACCCACTTGAGGCCCGTGTACCAAGGTACACGGGCCTCAAGCATTTTTCCCTCCATCAAAAATGCAGCCGCCGCGGCCGAGACTCGATCCCGTGACCTTCGGGTCAGCAGTCGAGCACCATAAGCACTAGACCACCGTGGTGGGTGTGAGTGATGATCAGACAACTGGCTGCCAGCGGCGAGTTGCGTTTAGTTGATTTTCTGTCCACATTAATTAATTTTACCTTCGTCACGTAACTACTACATTAAAGGAAAAAAAATGCGGGCATCTTGCACTAGAGGTGCAAGGCTCGGAGCTGGTAGTCTCCTGCCTAGTCCCGACTTGGCTCAATCACAATTAGACTTAATTAGCATAATTTGGCCACATGAAACTCAAGTCTAGAGCGGAAAGACTGTTAATAACTCGCGAGGAATGGGAAAGTATAATCTACGTAACTAACTGGCTATCGCAATGCACAGTTAATTTTGGCTGCATCGAGTCATTTCAGAGATAAGAAACTTGGAGGGTGTGTGTGTGTGTGTGTGTGTGTGTCTTCCCAATCTATTCGGGACTTTAGAGCAGCGCGATTTTAGATGAGTCAACAATCCGATGATCCGTTTTAACGCTCCATAACAACACTTGGTTTATGAAAGACGCAACAGCTCATGTTGATTAGGATTCACCGAAATTTACTGCGCTGGCCCTTTTGCCCCGGACGTTCAGGGCCGCTCCAGCTAAAACTTAGATCTACGACTTCGTTCTGAGTAAAATGACACATGGTGGCTACGATTACCAGTCATTCACTACCTTCTTTTGGCAAAGGCGGCGCCCTTGAACTTCCGTGTGCAATACTGCCTTTAAAACTAAAGCGCTGTCTTTTCGGCAGTTTTATTATTTCAACATGCTCCGCAGATGTTAGACAAACACGTGCCACTAAAAGAAAGGTCCTAAGCGTTTAACGGAGCTATACTGAAAATAAAAGTCACAGGAACTTAGATCCGGCTACCCAATCACGTCGGTGAGAATGGCATATGTCAAGGGAACGTGCAAATAAACAAATAAGAAATAACGGTGAATTAACTGTGATGCACATTAGAAAGAAGAAAGCACACAGACTTGTGCTGCTATAAGCCTGTCGTGCAAGGCCCCCACCATAAGATAGAGCATGTAGAAGAATGACTGACGGCTTGAACAGTAATGTCTATTGGGCCCGCCTTTCTATAGGGATTCCTGTTTGGTTGTCTATCAAGGCTTATAACGAGAGCTGCAACAAAGCACAGGCAGAGTATATTGGTCACGGCTAAAATTGACAATAACGGAAGTGCCAACATGAAAGTGTCTGACATGCTTGCTTTTATAATGTGTGAAAAAGTGAGGTGGAGCAAATTTTATGTGGCACTGTTGGGCAGCCTGTTCGAAATGGCCTTTCAGTTTTTACCTATGTGTGCAGTTTTAAAGGGTTAAATGCCTGCGGATGCCTCCGCAAAGCTTCTAGAAAGTGCACCAGTAGATGGTCTTACAAGACAGCTTTCCTAATTGAATACAGTTGAACCCCTCAATAACGAAGGCCTTCGAGAACGAAATTCTCGCGGCAACGAAGAAATCTGGCGTTGCCGGCGAACGTCCATTAAGTTCGACAGCGAAAAGATTTTAAAAAGCACTCCCGCAATAACGAAGGTTTTAGGTAGTGATGCGCAACATTTTGCTCAACCCATGAGTTATTTGAGAACTCAGACGTTCTAAAATTGCAGCACCGCTCATTTGACAAGTTCAAGTCCTGATCGTGCACGAAGAGTTCAGCGACGATGGTATCATCGAAAGTGTGCGCAAGAAATATGAGAGTGACGACGAGAGTGAGGAAAGCAGCAAAATCCAAAAAGGGCAAGTAAGTTCGTGCGAAGTTCCTGATGCGTTTAACATCATTCGCACTTTCTTCGGCGCCCACGACGACGACGGAGCAATACAAAACTTATGAAGCTGCGAGGCTCGAGCCGTCAAGCTCCTTCTAAGTTGCGTAAAACAAAGCAATATCAGCGACTTCTTTAAATAAATTTTCATTGTGCGAAGTAGTTGGTGTGCGTATTGTTCTATTTTCGCGACAACGAAATTCTCACGAGAACGAACAAAAATCGCTTCCCCGGTGATTTTGTCACTGAGGGGTTCGACTGTAGTTGTTTTATAGATCCAGTAACAAGGTTACGAACGTTTCTAAACACGGACAAAAATTGTTAATTGGTCATAAGTATTTTGGCACTTATATTCCTGCGAAACGCACCGATTACAGAACAATGCACAAAGTAGTGGCCTGCCAGATTAAACGTGCCTGTTCTTGAGGGTTGGAGCTGAGCAGTGCGGCACCCCACCCCCTCCCGTACAAGAATTCGCCACTCATGGGGGCTTCCGGGCAGGCCTAGAGCATGCGGCTCAGGTCCTCCCTGTTATTACAGAATTTACATGTGTCAGAATAAATTTACCGCCCTTAGTGACTCACTGTTACCTGAATTGAGAATATCTGAGCCTGAAGGAGGCGCTATGCTACCTCCTGTATCTTGTTTATTGACGCGTGAGCTGGAGGGTAAGTTCTCCTGCTTAACCTATATAAGCCTGCGTGATCTCTCTAATTTGCGATACTTTCAAATCTCTCATCTTCCTCCCCTATCGATGATGTAGCTCCAAATGCATGTGAGTCTTCGAGCGGTCTCGTGTGCAGCGTCATTGCCGGGTAAGGAGGAGTGAGCTGGCGGTTATGAGAAAGATTGCACGAGGACGCATATAAAAAATATCAAGAATTAAGCATATTGGCTGAATACAAGAACCAGCGAAGTGTCGGTATAATTTGGGCAGCATGCGCATGATTTGAGCAGCATGTCTATCTTTGCCGCATTCTCCATTTCGCGGCACTACATAATGGACCATTGGCGAGTATTGGTGTTTGTCCAATTTCTGCGACACGTACTTCTTTGCTCGCGGATCCTACACTTTTAGTCGAGCGTTGGTGGGTAATGGGCCTTAATAATGATTGTTGGGGTCTTACATCCCAAAACCACGTTGTGAATATGAGAGACGCCGTACTTCGGAAATTCGACTGCCTGGGGTTCTTTAACGTGCACCTAAATATAAGGACACGGGCCTCTAGCCTTTTGGGTAGTGGGGCTTGTCCAACTTCTGTGGTGCATGCTTGGGACAACCTGCCTACGGACATCCGTTTCACCTCAGCATATACAGCTTCGCTCTAATAATAAGGGCTTCCAGGATCCCACATGAAGCACGAAGCAGAACAGCAACGCAAAGTCATCGGTCTCGTCCTGACCGCCGTCAGGTCCCAAGGGATTCCTGCCGACTTTTAGGGGGATGATTGGAGGCTGAGGTCTTTACCCTCCACAGCCCCCCCCCCCCCCCCCCCCCACCGTCATTTTTGACGTGCGCGAATGAAAGGTTTTTTTTTGTCGATGTGATAATTGTAGATTACGGTTTCCGTTCACATTCGAACGTATCGATTTTTATTGGCCACATGATGAAGCTTCTTTCAACATATACATTAGCTTTTACGTTCGGGCGCATGTACTAATATGCTTCCTCTGCAAAGCTGCGTGTGCCACGTAGCGACTTAGTAGGAATTATGATATGTGTCGTGTGCTTTATGGTGTCGCTGCAACAAATTTGTGGTTGAGGGAATCTTTACAGCGACATATTACTGGTTCATGGCTCCCTGCACAGTAATATCTGCATATAACGACAGTCTGGCCGACGTAGCGCCGGCCACCCCCGTATCTCAGACAATGGCCTCTTCCGTGGTTTCCTCCAGCGAGCTTAAAAGACCGGCGCGCACATTGCGCGCTCTTCTAGTAGTTTCAAATTTCTGAGGGCAGTGACAGAAAATGGGCGTTTTACGGGAAGGAGTTGGGTGTTTTTTTCTGAGCGCTGTAATGTCACTTTGCCTCCACTGTTTTGTCGCGCACCTTCGAAATTGTGGCTTAAGTTTTCGCTTCTGTGTTAGCCTCTTTCTCCTTGCCTAACGCCGCCACCTCAGTGAAAGCTAAAGCAGCTCTCGCGCGTCGCTTGGTTAATTGTAGAATGCTCGCCCCTCTCTCGCCGTGCGGTGCTAGCGTGTTTTCGCCTTTACACACCATACACTTCGAAATAATAATTTACACAACAAACTTTTCTTTTCTCCTATTTTTTTTTTCAGGAGGGACTCTCATATCTATAAACAAACGCAACACGTACCAACTAAATTACGGCTTTCGTCTATATTGGTAGGGTTATTTGCAGTATTTTGTATAAATAAATACAGATGTCAAAAGATTAGCGTTCTTCTGTTTTGCCTGGGCAGTTGAAAAAAAAAAGTCACACAACAAATCAACACAGTCGACAATTTCCTTTAGTTGCTGTGTGTGATTCTATTTACGTATGTGCCCGTGTTCTGTTTTTTTTTTTAATTATCGCCCAGTTTTCTTCTTAGGTTTCCAAGTGTTTTGAGGAATTAAAGCAACAGGGCGCACAATAAATAGCTCTTGCTAGGGCACTTATTGAAGGCTCTATGCATGTTTTCATTCAAGTTCGAATGATCAACGTTAGGGCATGCAAGTGCTTGAGATAATGTATGTATAGCAGTGAATACACAGAAAGTTAGGCAACGCTTTAAAACGCTTACACTACTTTAATGGCTCGTCTTGAAATTTGAATGTCATAACAAAAGTACAGTGTGCTTTTAAATGGGGCTTAGCTGTTTCTGAACTGGGGCACAATATTGTAACGTACGAGAGCAACTCAGACAAACACGTTCCAACACAACTCCATCCTCACAACACAATCACAGCCTAAGATCACTGGCACACACAGGTTTGGGACGACAAGGAACCGATGTCTCGCTTTCTTCCCAAGCGCACACACATTCAAGCAGACTTCGCCTAGGCTAGGTAGAGCAGCTCCGTCAGCCAGGACGAGATGGGGTCGATCGACCTGTGCAGGATTCACCGAAAATCTTCCAAACAAGAAACTCGACGTGAGGAAACTGAAGGCAGCCCCTGTGTCCACAAGTGCTTCAACACGCTGCGGCGGATCTCCAAGCTTCACCGGCAGAGCTGGCATCTCGGTGAAGGGGCCAAGTGAAAGGAGAGGGGCTTCAGTCATCATGCGGGGTCCTGCCCTCGGCGGCCCGCATTGTAGTTTCCCGAGGGAAACTTTGCACGAGCAACCGAGTTTGGCAGCGACTCGGACATTCCAGGGCAGTTACGAGCAAAATGTCCAACGTCGTTGCAGTGGTAGCAGCGAAACATCGCTGTAGGCTCGTGTAGCCGAGCAGGAGAATTTCGGGCCCCGGAGGGCACATCCGTGTAGGTTGGCCTCTGGTACGGATCTTCAGCTGCTTGCGAGCGTTCTTGTATCTCTGCCTCAAGAGCGACGGCTAGAGCTGATGGTACGTCGATCGGACGAGCGAGGCGGACGAAGCGCTGGACGTTTCTGTTATTGATGGCGTCAACAAAGGCATTAGCAGCAATAAGGTCCATGGTTGCGGTAGGGCAACCCGAGAAGGCCTTCCGGGACAAGCTATCGACGTGAGCAGCGAGTTCTTGAAGGTCTCGCCGACCCTGCCGGACGTGTTTCAGCTGTGTGAGGTAGAGCTGAAGAAGATGACGGTCACCAAATCGGCTTTCGAGCGCCGACACCAGTGCTTCATAGTTCGAGCGGATGCCTTGGGGAATGTACTCGAGGTATTCAGCCGCGGCGTGACGGAGTTGCAGAACGAGCACCTGGGCTTTGTCTTGAACTGTCCAGCCGTTTAGGGTAGCAACAGATTCGAACTGCACCAGAAATGCTGCCCACGATGTGGTACCATCAAAGGTAGGTGGTAGAAGGTGTGCTCCAAAAAACCGAGACTGAGCTCGACCGATGTTGTTTTGTTTGACCGATGTGGACACACGTTGCTGACGGCTAGACTGTGCCTCGATGACAGAGACCCGTGCAGCCAGGTCTGCGACGACGTCATCTGCCGTGGAGGTACGCTGGGCAAGCGCGGTCTCAAGAGATAGCAGGCGAGTAGCAAAGCGAGTCTCGAAATCTTGCATGAGCGCTCTTCTGTCGGCCTCACCTTGTGAAGCCAGGGCTTGTAGGCAATCTGCCATAGGTAGACTGGGCCCGGTACTTGACTGTGGATGGTGAGTTGATGCGCCCCGGACATCAAACTCCGACGGAAGAGGCTGACGGGGTGCGGGTGGCGGGATGTTTGATGAGACTGGGGCTCCCGCGGCCTCTGCCAAGCTTCCCTCCGTAGTCGGGACAGCAGGTCCCACGGCCGGCGACGACGTATCGTCCTCCATAGGGTTCACCGCTGAACCACCGACTATTGCTGTCGCAGCAGAAGCCTTGCTCCGTGTAAGCATGGGTTACCGTTGTCACCGCTGCCACCAAATGTAACGTACGAGAGCAACTCAGACAAACACGTTCCAACACAACTCCATCCTTTTCGTTCTCTTTCACTAGACTCCCCTTCACGCGCCAGTCACTTCGTTGGTATGATGCACTACAATATTGTACACGTTCGGCTTTTGTTCGGTTTTCGAAGATTTGTTTACCGCTTATGTGACTGGCTACAAGCCAGAGGCTTGAAGTTTGCTTCTGGTCGAATACGTAAGGCGATACCGAACTCTCGAAAATAGAAGAAACAACGACCGTGTATGAGATTCCGTCACATAGTTCCCCGTAGACTTCCAATGAATTTTCAGTGACCAGTATTCAAGAGTCTCAACACTAACTTCAATGGTATTTCAACAGAAGCACAACGCTCTTTCCAATGCTCTGCCAATGATGACTTAACAACTAGTCAACTCCTAAAAGCCCAATAAAATTTCAATAAAATTTGAGTGGCTACTACTCAAGAGCTGTCAACATTGACTTTAATGAACAAATGCACAATGACCTGCCAATAGAACTACTCAACATTGAGCAACAGTGTTTCAATATTAAATGCGAAGCATTTCTTAGCGAACCTCAGGCACTTTGGGCGTTTCTATCTACGTATCTATCTATCTACCTATCTATCTATCTATCTAGCCGCCTACGTCTGGGCGCTCTCCCGGTCGTCTCCATAGGTTGTAATATACCAAAATTTGCACAGCACAGGATGAGTGTATGATGAACACGATTCACTGGTGATGACATGAATAACGCAAGATACCGGTCGCGTACGTCGTGAAACTATTTCTCTCAGTCACGTGCGGCACATAACCCGCATACCAGAGTTCATGTTATGCGGGTATGTGCCACAGGTGATAACAGTCTCAATCAACGCAGTAATCGCGAACATACACACTGACATGCAATGAAAGTGATAATAATAGTAACTGTTGGGGTTTTACGTCCCAAAACCACGATATGATTATGAGAGACGCTGTAGTGAAGGGCTCCGGAAATTAGGACCATCTGGTATTCTTTAATTTGCACTGACACCGCACAGTACACGGTCCTCTAGCATTTCGCCTCCATCGAAATGCGACCACCGCGGCTGGGATCGAACCCGCGACCTTCGGGTCAGAAGCCGAGCGCCGTAACCACTACACCACAGCGGCCGACGCAAGGAAAGTTAGGGAGCTGAAGACACAGCACCCCTGGAAGACGCTGGGCTACCATCCACTCGTCCACGTGGTCTGCAACGTCTACCACGTGGATTACGCAAAAACCGGGGTCAATGCATCCTACAATAACTCTGCCGAGAGGACCATGTCCCTCATGATTACCGGTGACTTCAGCAATGATTTATCAAAACCCAACAACACCTGGTTAGTAGACGGCATGAAAGACGGCTTGGATGTGCACAGGGCATCACAACACCTCGGTGCCACGTCCAGGACAGGAGGCATCATAGATCATTTCGTCGTGAAAGCCATCCGCGGTTTCCACCAGCTCTACTATACCTCGCACTTCACTACACTTAGACCGTTCGTAGCCGCGATCACGAACGGATCCGATATGTCCCGCTGCTGGTGCTCACTGATCACGGTTATGGTGACCTTATTCAAGAACTGCCAAGAATCCCTTCCATACATGCACACGGGTTCGTGAAACGTGCGTGCTTTCTCCGTGATACCGGATACGTATAAGCATAACAACTGTAATGCAACTCTAACAACTGCAACTGTGACTGTAACGTACGTGCAGTGCGCCTGCGCGTGCCACTCAGCCATGTATATATTTAGGTAAATTTTTCTGAATAAAGCTTAGTTGCGAGTAACGCCTGTGTTCCTTCATTGCCCTATTCGAATTTGCGCTATCCAGTATTGAAGAATATAAGCACTACATATCAGCTTACTGCGTCTGGTGTTGGTAACACCTATGTTGCTGTTAGCATCGTTAAGCAACTTTAAACAACTGGTTGTATAACACATGTGCGACTCTTCAAAATATGTGTGTGCGTACACCATTTGCACATTTCTCTAGCGTCATTCCGTAACGTTTCGCTCAATGTGAAAATTTGCGACACAGTCATCTTCCTGCGCATGCTTCGCATAACAGCGATTCCCACGGTACGTGGGATCTGCCGAATTTTTTTCTCTTTTTTTTTGTAAGGAAATCTCGAAAACAGGGAAAGTCCGCCAATAAAGCTATCGCTTGACAGCATCCTTTGTGACCGTATGATCATCTCATATTGTTAACTAAAGAAGGCTTCGTCCCATCGAACCCCAAGCCCCATGGGAGCTGCTACGTACTCGTATAGTCGAATCGGGAACTATGCTGTCTTGATTGAGTGATAGGGAATAAGTAAAGCTGCTACGGGGTATGACTGACTAGTTGGTATGACTTCATGACTGCTCGCGCTGCCAGGAACTGATGAAAGGACAACGAAAAAAAAAGCTCGCACATCAACTTCCCACTAAAAAAAAAAGAGCATGTGTGACTCCTTTCGGTGAGTCCTGACCTACCATGTACATGACTCTCTTTAAAGAGACACGTTAACTCTCTTGCGGGTTACACGACTCTCCGAAGAGAGTACAGTGACCTACAAAGAGAGTTGACGTGCCTACGATTGGAAACTTGAGTTAATTGGCATGCGTTCATCTTTGGTTGATGCAGCGCACACGGAACGAGGCTTGTGCTTCTTTTTCTCCATCCTCGTACCGCGTACGCTGCATCAACCAAAGGTGACGTGTCTCTTTAAAGAAGGTCATATACGTGGCAGGCCAGAAGTCCCGAGAAATAATCAAAGGACTCTTTTTTTTTTCTTAGAGTGTTCTAAGTTCAACGACCCTGTGTGTGTCTTTTTTTAAATTGTCCTTTCTTCAGTTCTTGGCAGCGCGAACAGTCATAATGTGATAGGAAATGACGTTACACTGCCACAAAGCCCGCAATACTGAAATAGGGACGCTTATTAATTTTTTTTTTCAGAAAAGGCGGCAGATCCCACGCACTGTGGGAATCGATGTAATGCAAAGCAGCGGGCAAAGAGCTGATATATCGCCTTGTTCGTCTTGGAGACAAGTGAAGTCAATCATGCCATGGCATCTAGTTCACTATATATCGCATGTTTGACATGCGTGCATGCATGTACAATCCGGTATATGCCATGCTAATGAAACGCATATTCTGGAATACACAATGGATGACCTGTCATTTATGTTCATGACGAACTAGTGTCATACCATACCAGTTTTGATTATATATATATATATATATATATCCAGTTAACAAAACGGCTGGAAGCGCACCATGATAGTGTCATGTAAAACATGTCGTACATGACATGCATGTCATGATGTTCTTTGTTACCACCTCTCATTTAAGTTCGCCATACAGTCTCGTCATGCAATACCAAATTTGGTGTATATTGTCACGACGCAGAAACAGCAGAAGTCGGATATACTTGTAGCACAGCTCACTTTAATTATGCGAGGCACTAGAAAAAAGGGATCGGGCGTGAACCTCGTCTTCCTCTCTTGCTGCGCGAGCTCTTCTTTGTTGTCGCTGTGCAGACTGGATGCGGCATTTGCCTCCCTCCAGGGAGAGCATCGTCCCGATGCGCTACTACAAAAGACGGTGTAGTAGACGTATAATGCAAGTTAATCTGCACAATAGGGCTTCATTCGTACGACATGCACGATTTCCGATTTGTGCTGGCGAGTTAGCGAGTGGCTGTCCGGGATAACCTCATAGTTCACGTCACTTAGGCGTCGCACAACACTGTAGGGACCAAAATACCTCTTCAGTAATTTTTCAGAAAGTCCCCGTCGTCGAATAGGGCTCCAGACCCACACTTTCTCGCCTGGTTGATAGCTGACGTATCGATGTCGCAAGTTATAACGCTGTGCGTCGTAACTCTGCTGCCGGGATATTCGGACGCGTGCAAGCTGCCTCGCCTCTTCAGCTCGTTGAGTAAAAGTTTCAGCGTCCGTGTCGGTATCATTGCAGTCATGCAGTAACATAGCATCAAGCATCGTTGTCACTTCACGGCCATGAAGAAGACTAAATGGCGTCCTTCGCGTAGTTTCCTGCTGAGCTGTATTATAGGCGAACGTGACGTACGGTAGAATGTCGTCCCAATTTTTATGATCCACGTCTATGTACATACTCAGCATGTCGGCAATTGTCTTGTTGAGACGTTCTGTTAAGCCGTTGGTTTGTGGGTGGTAGGAGGTAGTCCTTCGATGAGCTGTTCCGCTGAGCTCAAGCACTGTCTTCAGGAGCGTGGCCGTGAAAGCGGTACCTCTGTCCGTTATTATGACTGTCGGAGCACCATGCCTCAGAACGATGTTTTCAATGAAGAACCGTGCGGTTTCTACTGCGGTGCCGTTTGATAGAGCCTTTGTTTCTGCGTAGCGCGTAAGATAATCGGTGGCGACTATTACCCATTTGTTTCCCGCATGCGAAGTCGGAAATGGTCCTAGAAGGTCCATTCCAATTTGGGCAAACGGCACGGTGGGCACTTGAACTGGTTGTAACAATCCAGCTGGTTTTAAAGGTGGCGATTTCCGTCGTTGACAATCGAGGCACGTGCGCACGTAATGCTTCACAGTGGCTGGAAGCCTTGGCCAGTAGTATTTTTGTTGGATTCTGGCCAATGTGCGCGTGTATCCGAGATGGCCGGACGTCGGCTCATCGTGGCAAGCTCTCAGCACCTCTTCACGAATGGACGTCGGGACGACAAGTAGGTGGGTGCTTCCGCTGGAAGAAAAGTTCTTCTTATATACCACACCACTGCGCAAGCAGAATGACGGCAGGCTCCTTGCAAACGTCCTAGGAATGCTTGTAGTCCGGCCATTCAAGAAATTAATAAGGGGAAGCAACTCGCTGTCTTCTTTCTGCTTACACGAAATCGTGGCCGTGTCGACTACTCCTACAAACGCCATGTCATCATCTTCTGGGGCATCGTCTTGCTTTATCGGTGACCTGGATAAGCAATCGGCGTCGGAGTGTTGCCGTCCCGACTTATACACGACCGTCATATCAAATTCTTGAAGGCGTAAGCTCCAACGTGCTAGCCGACCAGATGGGTCCTTCAAGTTGGTCAGCCAGCAAAGAGAGTGGTGGTCGCTGACTACGTGGAAGGAACGGCCGTAGAGATATGGGCGAAACTTCATGACTGCCCATACGACAGCAAGACATTCCTTTTCCGTTTTGGAGTAATTAGACTCGGCACGGGAAAGCGTCCTACTTGCGTATGCGATCACGCGCTCGGCTGAGTCTTGCCACTGGACGAGTACAGCGCCTAATCCTACGTTGCTGGCATCTGTGTGGATCAGGGTAGGAGCGTCTTCGTCAAAGTGAGCAAGCACAGGTGGTGTCTGCAGGCGCTGTCGCAGATCGTCAAATGCCGCTTGCTCATCGTCGCCCCATACGAAGGGAACGTCTTCTCTCGTTAGGCGTGTTAAAGGCGATGCTATGTACGAGAAATTGGCAATAAATCTGCGGTAGTATGCGCAGAGGCCAAGAAAACGTCTCACTGCCTTTTTATCCGTTGGCGCCGGAAATTTTCTGACGGCCGCGATCTTGTCGGGGTCTGGACGAACACCTTCATGGCTCACAACATGTCCCAAGAACTGAAGTTCCTTGAAACCGAAATGACATTTCTCAGGTTTCAGTGTCAGCCCGGCAGACCGTATTGCTCGAAATACCGTTAGCAGCCGTCTTAGGTGTTCGTCAAATGTTTCTGAGAAAACAATGACGTCGTCTAGATATACCAGACAAGTCTGCCACTTAAGGCCTGATAGGACGGTATCCATTAGTCTCTGAAATGTTGCTGGAGCTGAGCACAACCCGAAGGGCAAGACTTTAAACTCGTAAAGCCCATCAGGCGTTACAAAAGCAGTCTTTTCTCTGTCTCGCTCATCGACCTCAATTTGCCAGTACCCACTTTTGAGGTCCATCGACGAGAAGAAGCGTGCATGCCTCAGCCTGTCAAGCGAATCGTCGATACGCGGTAATGGGTATACGTCTTTTTTTGTCACGCGGTTCAGCTTGCGGTAGTCGACACAGAAGCGTAAGCTTCCGTCTTTCTTTTTAACCAGCACTACCGGTGATGCCCAAGGGCTTTTTGACGGCTGGATGACGTCATCGTCGAGCATTTTCTGCACTTGTTCTTGGATTGCTTCGCGCTCTTTCGGTGCTACGCGGTATGGATTTTGTCGAATTGGTCTTGCTGTATCTTCCGTTATAATCCGGTGCTTCGTCAGTGGCGTTTGATTTACCCTCGAGGTCGATGAGAAACAATCTTCGAACTGGTGCAGAAGATCTACAAGACGCTGCCTCTGCGCTGGTGATAAATCCATGCTCACGTCAACAGGTGGTGGTGCTGAAGCGGCTGGCGTCTCTTCCTGTTGCACTGCAAAACACTCGCGGACGTCTACAATCTCGTCGAAGTAAGCAACTGTGGTGCCCTCTGTAATGTGTCGACGCTCGTTGCTGAAGTTCGTCATCAGGACCTCTGCTTGCCCGGACACGATACTGACGAGACTTCTGGCAATGGCAACACCTCGAGTGAGTAAAAGCGTCGATACTTGTTCAGTGATACCTTCTCCAGTATGCTGCGTGTTGCACGTGACTGAGACAAGGCGGCACGATAACGGTGGTATGGTCACGTCGCCGATGACACGCAGGGACTTGCGCTGTAGCGGTGCGCTATGATCCGCCGAAAAGGTCAGGACACCGTCCGGTATATTGATAATGGCGCCGTATTCACGCAAGAAATCCATCCCTAGGATTGCCTGTTTACAACACTCGGAAAGAATAACGAAAGTTGCGACGAATGATGAATCCCCTATCTTGATTCTTGCAGTGCACTTTCCAGTAGGTGTGAGCAGCTGCCCTCCAGCTCCTCTAATCTGCGGTCCCGTCCATTCCATTTTCACCTTCCTGAGCTTACTTGCCAGATTCTCACTCATTATCGAAAAGTCCGCACCAGTGTCGACCAGTGCCGTCACGTCGTGACCGTCAATCTTAAGTGTAATGTCGGCGGTAACAATCTGATCTGTCGTCGAGTCATTGCCAATTTTCGGCTCTTCGTTCAGCACTAATGGGGGATTTTCAGCTTTTCGACGATTCGCAACCTTCCCCCCTGAGGTCGCTGCTTTTAGTTTCCCCGGCGTGGGCTGGGAGACCTCCCTCTCGCCATGTCAGTGGGGGTACGTCTATTAGAGGGGGAATAACGTCCTGGAGAGGGTGAGCGCGACCGGAACCCAGGAGAATCATCCCGCGAAGTCGTCATACTCGTTTCCATGTGAGGTCTTCCATTGAAATGGCGCCGAGGAGTAGTCGACGGAAAGCCTTGGTACCCTGCGACGCGATAAGGGCAATACCGAACGATGTGGCCTGCTTCCCCACAATGAAAGCACAAGGGCCTGTAGTCAGGGGTACGCCAAATGTCGGTTTTGCGAAGTGGTGGTCGCATCGGCGTCGAAGTTTCCCTGTAGTACCAAGGCGCTGTCGGCGGCTGCGGCTGATGGTACTGCTGCGGTGGCGGCCCATTCGATGGCTGTCGACGGACAATGTCTGCATACGATGGTTTAACATTGTCGTTGTTCGGCTCGGGAAGCGAAAGCGCTTGCCTTATCTCCTGACGCACAACTTCGGTGACTGACGCAATTGCGCAGTCATTCGGCGTGGCAACGAGCTTCTTCACCTCTTCTTGTACGATTTCTCGTATTAGTTGGCGCAAAGAACGCTCGTCAGGTGTTGTCACTGCGGTCATGGCTGTGGCGCTGACTGGCACACTGTTGGTTGGGCGGTCATACTGGCGGTAGCGTAGGTGAAGTGCGCGTTCGATGGCTATCGCCTCCTTAGAAAATTCGTCGACGCTCGTAGGCGGGCTGCGCACGAGACCAGCAAAAAGCTGCTCCTTAACGCCGCGCATGAGGTGGCTGATCTTTTTGGCTTCGGACATATCCGGATCTGCCCGATGAAATAGACGGGCCATGTCCTCAACAAACATCGCAACAGATTCATTTGGCTTCTGAATCCGTGATTCCAGGAGTCGCTGTGCATGCTCTCGTCGTTCGGTGCTTGCGAAAGTGTCCAGGAACTTCCGCCGGAACTCGTCCCACGATGACCACACGCGATTCGTGAACCATGTGCGGGCTCCGTCTTGAAGAGGGAAGTACACGTAGCCCAACTTCTGTCCGGCGTTCCACCCGTTAACGTTGGCTACGCGCTCGAACTCCTCGAGCCAGTCATCTGCGTCCTCATAGGTGTTGCCGTGGAAGTCCACCGGAATTTGAGGGTTCAAAACAGTCACCTGTGTCGTGCTTGGGCTGGTCATGTCTGGGACACTGCTTACAGGCGCGGTCATCCTTTCTGGCAAAGGACCGAACTCTGGGCTCAGGCCCAACAGGCGGCGGCTGGTGCGGGGAACGGGTGTGTCGACGCGCGGAAGTCTTTCTGGGCTAGATGCGGGGCTGCTGGCAGGTGTCCCGAACATGTACCCAGCGCCTCCACCAGTGTCACGACGCAGAAACAGCAGAAGTCGGATATACTTGTAGCACAGCTCACTTTAATTATGCGAGGCACTAGAAAAAAGGGATCGGGCGTGAACCTCGTCTTCCTCTCTTGCTGCGCGAGCTCTTCTTTGTTGTCGCTGTGCAGACTGGATGCGGCAATATCAAGCGAGCGAAATGGCCGCGAGGGCACCATGAGCGTGGCATGTAAATTACGTCGTACATGACTTGCCTGTCATGATTTCTAAGTTTCCACATCTCATTTACGTTCATCATACAGTCGCGTCGCGCAATACCAATTTTGATGCATATCACGCTAGCGAAACGGCAACGATCAGTCAATGAGTGTGGCATGTAAACCATGTCGTACATGACTTGCATGTCATGATTTTCACGTTATCACTTCTGACTTACGTTCATCATACAGTCTCGTCGCGCAACACCAATTTTGGTGTATATCAAGCGAGCGAAATGGCCGCGAAGGCACCATGAGTGTAGCATGTAAATCTTGTCGTACATGACTTGCATGTCATTATTTTAACGTTACCACCTCTTATTTACGTTCATCATACAGTCTCGTCGCGCAACACCAATTTTGGTTTATATCAAGTGAGCGAAATGGCCGCGAGGGCACCATGAGCGTAGCATGTAAATCAAGTACATGTCTTGCATGTCATGATTTTCAAGTTTCCACCTCTCATTTACGTTCATCATACAGTCGCGTCGCGCAATACCAATTTTGATGCATATCACGCTAGCGAAACGGCAACGATCGGTCAATGAGTGTGGCATGTAAACCATGTCGTACATGACTTGCATGTCATGATTTTCACGTTATCACTTCTGACTTACGTTCATCATACAGTCTCGTCGCGCAACACCAATTTTGGTGTATATCAAGCGAGCGAAATGGCCGCGAAGGCACCATGAGTGTAGCATGTAAATCTTGTCGTACATGACTTGCATGTCATTATTTTAACGTTACCACCTCTTATTTACGTTCATCATACAGTCTCGTCGCGCAACACCAATTTTGGTTTATATCAAGTGAGCGAAATGGCCGCGAGGGCACCATGAGCGTAGCATGTAAATCAAGTACATGTCTTGCATGTCATGATTTTCAAGTTTCCACCTCTCATTTACGTTCATCATACAGTCGCGTCGCGCAATACCAATTTTGATGTAAATCACGCTAGCGAAACGGCAACAATCGGACAATGAGCGTGGCGTGTAAATCATGTCGTACATGACTTGCATGTCATGATTTTCACCTTATCACTTCTGATTTGCGTTCATCATACAGTCTCGTCGCGTAATACCAATTTTGGTGTATATCAAGCGAGCGAAATGGCCGCGAGGGCACCATGAGCGTGACATGTAAATCATGTCGTACATGATTTGCATATCATAATTTTCATGTTACCATGTGTCAGTTATGTTCGCGATACAGAAGTGTCTCATCATACCAGTTTTGGCTTGTATCCATTCATTTAAACGGCCACCATGAGCGTAGCATGTAAACTATGTCGTACATCACTTGCATGTCACGCTTTTCATGTTAACACGTGTTAGTTATGTTCGTCATAAAGAAATGTCTCATCATACCAATTTTCGTATTATCCATTCATTTAAACCGCCACGGGCGCCACGAGACCATATAATGTAAATCATGCTGTACATGACATGCTTGTCATGATTTGCACATTAGGACCTGCCGCTTGTGTTCGTCATACACAATTGTCACGCCATACCAATTTTGGTATATATAAAATTAACGAATCGGCCGCAAGAGCCCCAAGACCGTGGCATGTAAATCATGCTGTTCATGACACGCATATCATGATTGTCATGTTATGACCTGGCATTTATGTTCGTAATACGGTCATGTTGTGTCATACCAATTTTGGTATACATCCCATTAACGAAACGGCCAGGAGAGCTCAAAGTCGTAGGCGGCTAGATAGATAGATAGATAGATAGATAGATAGATAGATAGATAGATAGATAGATAGATAGATAGATAGATAGATAGATAGATAGATAGATAGATAGATAGATACGCTCAAAGTCGCAGCAGTTCGCTAAGAAATGCTTCGCATTTAAAAGAAGAGCTTATGGAAGATAATCTCCTGAGACTATTTCACACGTTTCTCATGAGCCATGGGAATTATGTCACTACCATGCACAGATGGCAGAAACATGAAATGACCATCTGAACAGTCCTAGGACTCCCAATGCGCACAAGCACAGGTAACCTAGCAAGCCTCGGCGTCCACAACACATCAGAGGAAGTGATCGAAGCGCAGCAGTCCGCAAATATTGCTAGGCTCTTGTCTACGGAGGCAGGAAGGGGCATCTTGACTAAGGTCGGGATCAATCCTACGACGTTAAGGGATAGGAGCGTTCAGCTTTCGGACAGTGTGCGGCAGGCTATTTCGGTCTTCCCCATTCCGAGAAACGTGCATCCAACGTTCAACACTGGCAGGAGAACGGCTTGCGCCTCCGCGCTTCTGCGGTACGCGCATGCGTACTATGCAGAGTCATGTTTTGTAGATGCTGCCCAGTACAAAGGTGACTTCAGTCTCTTTCTTGCTAACGTTGTGAACATAAAGGGCCCAGTATTATCAGCTGCGTTAATCAGGATGTCGTCGGCTTGCAAGGCGGAACAGTTGGCCATTGCGCTGGCGCTCCTTAGGTCGGAGAGAGAAGAGAATTATACGGACTCGAGATCAGTACTTCGAGCTTTCTCGACAGGGGCTGTTTGTGAGGAGGTTGTTAGGGCACGTGTGGGGTAAGGTGCTTACTCATCACGTCATTACATGGTTCCCGCGAGGCGCCGTAGAAGGGGGGCTAGCCAACGTTAATGAGTTGGCCCATGCCCGGGCGCGAGGTCTTGCCGGCCGCGCCGGGCACTGGGAAGCCGGTGTGCCGAGTAGGACCGGTGACGGTCTTGGTCCGACCTTTCCGGAGGCCGACCTCCCCTCTCCCCCCCCTCCCCTCTTGAGAGATATTCTCTTCACCTTCAACGAGATCACTGATGAATCGCAGGGCTATCCCCTTACCACATCGAAATCTAACGAGGCCTCAGGCCGTGACTCTCAGGCTCTTGCAAACAAAGTCGTATCCCACACTTTTCGTGTTCAGTAGGTACACGGAAGTCTCCCCCCGTGTTCCTGACTGTGGTGCGGTTAGCGATTTTAAGCACATGCTCGGGGAGTGCCCTTCTTTACAGCACCACATGCACCACAGATTAACGGAGGAAGCATTTTATTCATTTCTCAAGAGCCGCGACTGGTATGATCAACTCCGGGCTGTCCAGAAGGCCCACGACGCGGCAGTGAGGCTTGGCCTCCCTGTCCCAACGTAGGAGCGGCTCGCAGTCTTGCCCCTGTAGAAACGGGGTGAAGATTCTAGAGGACCCGAATAAAGTTGACTACCTACCTACTTACAACCCAATGGCGGATTTGTCGTAGCTGAAAAGAAATCGCGGCACTGCACTCCCTGGATGAAATAAAGCACGTTGTTCATAGCTTTCCCTTGTCACGGCGGTCCCATGAGTACAGATGGCGTACAAAGGAGTGCTCCCGATGATCAATGGGCAAGCCTTAAATCCTTTGTTGACTTCCGTAGGTGATAACGTGCGCGAGAATGATTTTTTATCATTAGGACAGTAAATCGACAGCAAGTCTTGCATAAGTATCTCTTGATTAATTGTGATGCAGTAGTGCTTTAGCTGCGACGTTTTTAGGCGTCTTGCGATGCTGGTGGCTCACGCGATGATGCTCCATCTTTCGAATTCTTGGTACGCTATCAATGAAAGTGAAAGAAACTTTCTGGTTCTTGTCTTGGCGGAGTGCTGGTGTGGCGCTGATTTTAGTTCTTCGTAAATACACACCCGGGCGTAGCCAGTGGACGGAGAGTCCTCTTCCACAGGTTCATATCTTTGAGCATGACTTCAGGGAAGTGCTTTCGGTTATATTACTATTGCCTCCCTTTCTCCTGCGCTGCGTTAGGCTTTCAGAAAAAATTAAGGAGACTTCCCAGACTAGATGACGCAAGTGCACAAGCGCATGAGAGCTGGACGAGGTCGCTGCCGTTACTGTGCTGGTGCTTCCCGGTAAATGCGGTAGTCGGTTAATCGATCTCGACAGGGTTCAGGCGTGTCTTGAATAATTGATTCTAGCGAAACTGTCGGTACACACACGTGTCCAGACAAGGGATGCGTGCCTTCGGGGATTCCCTACCGCGTGATGTAAAATAACAAGCAAAAAACAAGCTCGCAGCGGTTAAGAAAAACGCGAACAGATAGGCCTATGGAAAACAAAAACAAAAACAAAGCCAACAACGAGGAAAATGATGCAAATGAAGATGCCCTTGTTCCTGATACTTTCTTCGTCATTTCGGTTCTTCCGTTTTTCTTGAGCTTTTGGTTGCTACCTCGACGCGTTCAACATGGTGCCTGAACATAGGCGCCTCTGGTGCTGAGCCTAACTTCCTGGAAGAACTTCTAACTCCGGTTACACCCTCCCTCCGAAGGCCTTCCGTGAGGAAACTATTCAACGAGTCGCCGAAAAGAGTGTGGTCCCTTTTTTTTCGTTGCCTTATTTTTGTGACAGGAAACGAGACGATGCATTTTACAGATGCTAGTTCTCCTCAAACGATGCAGGGTGTTTGTGGCTCGAGGCGCAGGCCACGTACGCCTTCCGGAGTTTGGTTAAAGGAAGCGTATATGCAACGAGGCCTTGAAGCTTCTACCGCAATCTACGAGGTCGTCAAGGATACCTCGATGGCAAGGGTGCACGAAAACTTCAATATACTCCGCATCTGATTGTGGAGGTGCATGACGTTGTTTTTTTTGTGTGTTTGTGCGTTTATGAAGCACCATTTAGCTACTCGTCCGGATTTTTCTCAACAACGTCGAACAGACGCGTACCCTCTGCTATGTAGCGGCGTTGAGACCAGTGCTACAAAAGCGTCAGATCTAATTTATGAAAGCTGAAAGATGAGTTGCTATGAAACTTTCGAAAAATACGCAGGACATATGATATTCGCCAAAAAATTATATTTGTGAGGGTATCGCGCAAGGTACAATATGAAGTCTATCATAGAACGTGAAGCGTACTGTGCAAGCACGAAGGATGGGGGAAACAAAAGAGACAGGAAAAAGCGCGGTTTTAAACTGCGCTCTTCCCTACCTCCTTTTTTTCTTCCATGCTTCGTGCTTTCGCAGTATGCTACCCGTTCAATGATATGAACCAACTAGCGTGCAAAAAGGTATCATTTCAGTAAAGTTTATCTTTCAATTTTTTTAAAATAAATGTATTTGATTAGAACTTGGTCGCTACTCATCTTATCTTGCTGAACAATTGAGAAAAGAACACATGGACGCGCAGTTTCGCATATTCAAATGCTTAGTGCTATATGTAACTGTTGACGCAAAAGAAATGTTCTCACATCTGAAATTCGGCACTTGCACGTAAGACCTCCCCTGAGTCCTACCTCTAAGCACAACAGTCATGTACTCAGAGATAATTTTCACATAAATGTCACATTGGCGCGAAAATGTAACAACGCATGCGGCCACTATAATTGGTTAAAGTATCGGTACGTGAGCATGAGAACGATCACAACTCATCGACGAATGAGGTAGAGTGCAAATTTTGGAAAAGTCAGAAATATCATAGGGATAGTAAATCACTTAACACTTCTTGCTCGCCTTATGATTGCTTCAATATAGCAGGTATTCTTGAATTTATCTGTCTAAATTCGGGTAATTAAAGTCCACTCGTGAATAGTAGACGACTACTGCCCTGTAATTATTAGTCGTGCCAAACTGCCGCAGACATTTAGTTTTTGGGCAAAATCTACGGTAAAAATGGAATTTTCGTGGCTAAATACGTTGCGCGGGAGTAAAAGCTAATTAATGAAGGGCTGCGGTTCCGGCTCAAACATTTTGCATACTTGCTAAGCTATTATTCAACATACAATATCGTTACAAACACTTGCATGAAAATGTAGACTACAGACTGAACAGTCATAACCAATATATCAGCCTATGTAGGCAAGAAGTGACCTCACATAACTTCCCCCACTTGTAATACAGCATGCAGACTGCACAACCGCCACTGCCGCTGGCCGACCACTTTACGTCTTCAGACACCT
This sequence comes from Rhipicephalus sanguineus, assembly GCF_013339695.2. Classification (NCBI taxonomy): domain Eukaryota; kingdom Metazoa; phylum Arthropoda; class Arachnida; order Ixodida; family Ixodidae; genus Rhipicephalus; species Rhipicephalus sanguineus. The sequence continues at coordinate 159,813,625 of NC_051176.1, forward strand.
ACGGGACTGCGCTGAAATTATGCCACTCTGCTTTGCCGTTTATGGCAAAGAGTGGCTTTCACAAAGTCATTCTCCTTTTGAATCGAAATGGCTGACAACCCGTTTTGTGACAACTGTGGTAGCGAGGAGACACTACAGCACATCTTCTGCGACTGTCCTCGCTACAATGCGCGGGGAAAATCACTCGCAGTCGCCCTTGCTCGTATAGATCCCAGACCGATGACAGCAGAAACCATTCTTGAATGTCGTCCTGAGAGGTCATCGCGGTTGAAGGCGACGAAGGCAGTGCTCAACTTCTTGAAGGCATCAGACTTGCACCGGCGGTTATAAACTGACGGCGTTAGCATGACTGTGAGATGTGTGTGACTTTTTGTGCGTGCGTGTTCTCCTTCTCTCTCTCTATCTTTATTTCTCCCCCATCCCTTCCCCCAGTGTAGGGTAGCATAGCGGTCCTTCTAGACTGGCTAACATCTCTGCCTTTCCTTTCTCTCCTATTCCTTCCTTCCTTCACATAACATGTATTAACGCGATAGCGTTAAAGAGCCCGTTTCGCAGAAATTCCGGTGTCGGCGTCGGTGTCGGCGTCGTTGGTTGTGAGCAAAAAATCATCTTGTCCGTGACCGAAAAATCGAGAGAGATGCAAATAAAATAAATAATAAGAAATCTTCGTTTCGACTGAGAATCGAACCAAGGCCGTCTGCGTGGCAAGCAGGTGCTCTACCATATAGCCACGCTATTGCTTGAAACTGCTTCAAAAAAAAAATAATAAACACTATATGAATGTAATGGAAGCAGTCTCCTTAACGCATGTAATATTACGTGGCAGAAGCGTACAATCGAGCCAGGCTTCAAAACATGTGATTTGCGCAACGAGTGGGTGTTTTAAAGACGCACCCATTACCAAGCGCTCATATATATATAGCTGCGTAGGTTCGCGTGTTGCCTTACGGACGCATAGTGGGCCCTTCGCTGATTCGCAAAAGGAAGAATTATGGCGTAGTGGGCACTTGGCAACTATACTTACAGTAGGCATTCTAGGATAGTTTGAAACGGTCAATGTTACGCGCACAGTCCTTCGTTTCCTTACGGCACGGTTGAGACATGCACCGAGAACTGAAGCGAGGCTAGCAATTGAGAAGGCGATGCGCACGGGGCCCGATTACGCTATCACGTTCTACTCTTGAAGGCGAAGCTCAAGCGTCCTCCAATATTTTTTTATTATGCATGCTAGCCGAAGTAAGGCTCAGTGCAATTAACGCGGCAGATAAAAAAAAGGAACGCGTGAACAGGGCAGTGTGTATAAATTAAGGAAAATTTTTCGTGGCAAGTAGCCTTTAGAGAGCACTAGAACACAAACACACACCATCACCCCTCCCTCGCTCTTCCTATCTCTTTGTTTCTCTCTCTCCCTCTGTACTCGTTCACCCCTCCTCCTTTTCCTCCTCCTCACCTTTACATCTGTCCTCCTCACCCTCACCATCGTTTCCCAACTCCTTGCTATACAATACTACACAAGGCTATACCATGCTCTGCTAGCATGCCTGGATAGCCTAGTGGTTACGACTCTCGCCTTCGAATCGTGGGGAGGCGATCGAGCGCGTGCCGGTCAGTAATGACGATAATTGTCTATCTACGACACACGGCAAACCTCGACCATAACAACTCTGCTGTAAAACTCCGATAGCGCGTATGTGCCACAGAAATTGGGCAAATCCCACAACTCACCAAACTGGTTCACTAAAGATTAACAAGAGAACACACGGGTGGCAAACACCGATTAAGATTTTTGACAGCAAAGCTGTTTAAATTATCGGTAACTTGTGCTCCGTCGTGCAAAGCTAGTTATTTATTATTTATTTACTTCATTTGCTACATATAGATACACAAGGACACAGAGAAAAGAGGGAGAGAGCAAGCTGGCAACTGCCACCTAGAGGAACACAACGCCTGCCTACTCTTTTGGGAGGAGGAAAGAGGAAAGGAGATGGGAAAGTAGAGAAAAAGAAATGGCGAAGATTTGGACAAAAATAGGTAAAACACACACACACACACACACACACACACACACACACACACACGCACACACACACACACACACACACACACACACACACACACACACACACACACACACACGCACACACACACACACACACACACACACACACAAAGAAACGCTTATAACGGGTGGCCAGGTCCGTTTGGCCCATAAAGGTCAGCACAGCTCCATGGGCCTGGTCGCGTCGAGATACACAACCTCTCTGAAAGAGGTAATCATCAGTGGTCGCGCACTTAAATCCGAGGACTTTATATTCCTTAATCAGCAAAGCCCGCTGCGTAACAAACTCGGGACAGTGTAATATAAGATGCTCAAGTGTTTCTCAGGAGCCACAAGCTGCACAAAACGGACTGTTCACACGCCCTTGACGGTATAAGCGTTCGCGCACCAAAACTGAGCCGACGCTTAAAGCTACACACGTGGGTGTGCGCCACGGGAAATGGGCAAGCCCCACTACCGAGTACAGTAGGTGCGAGCGTTCAACGTAAGCTCTGCTCGGCGAAGTCGAGCACGCGATACACTTGAAAGAAAGAGAGAAAGAGAAACAGAAAATAGAGATAGAGAAAGACAGAGTGATACAAAGAAAGAGCAAAATAAAGAGAAATAAAGGGCACAAAGGCATAAAGAGATAGAAAGACAGAGAAAGACATAGAGAGAGAAAGAGATTGAAAGAAACAGACACGAAAGAGAGATAGAAAAACAGAGACCAAGACAGAAAGAGAAAGAGAAATAAAAATAAAGAGAAACAAAGAACGAGAGAGAAAGAAGCCGAGAGGGAGAGGAAGAAATGGAAGAAAGAAAAATAAAGATATATGAAGAGCAACTAAGAGAAGAGAGACAAATAAAGCAAAAATGAGATACAAGAAATAGAGAGAAAGAGAAAGAAAGAAAGAGAAACAAGGAAGGCCACCCTGCTCCGCGCTTCCTTCAGACTCGGCACCACTGTTGTGGGAAGCTGCCATAATTTCTTTAGCTGCTCTTGTTAACCATCTACACAGAGTGGTTGGGCGGTGATTGAGCGCGTGCCGGTTCAGGATGAGGATAATTTTCTATCTACGACACACGGCAAACCTCGACCACTCTGCTGTAAATTAGAAAAGTTAATTAACGTAGTTAGTTAATTAGCGAACTAATTAAAAACAGTCTGCCCCTGACCTGGTGCTCGGCGTAACCCCTTTATAGTCCCAGGGTAAAAAAAGAAGCTAACGCAACTTACAAGTTGTGTTTTTTTAGTTTTTGTCATAAGAAAAAACACTGGATATATATATATATATATATACATATATATATATATATATATATATATACATATATATATATATATATATATATATATATATATATATATATATATATATATATATATATATATATATATACATATATATATGAAAACTCTTAACGTCTTATGCTATGCACATCTTAACTGTATAATCGATTAACAGTTTCCTTCGACGAGACGACAAGTTATGTGGACTGATACATTTAGTCGCTCGAAGAATGATCGGGATGGTGATGTGACCCGAAAAACTCGGATTCGCAATGGAAACTTAGGGTGCGGCATGATCGGAAAAAAATAATTCACAACGTTTCTAATGCATTCGCCTATGACGACTCGAAGGCGAAAGCCATCTTCTTCTTCTCAGTCCACGAATTAATTGATCCGCCCACACCACCTCGGAAAGCTTTCTGCTCCTAACGTGGCTTTGCATTGCCTCCATGATCGGCCCGCCTTTGACCAAGCGACAATGCCATACGATGACGTCATCATGTCACGTCATAGGGACGTTATAATGACGTCACACATTCCGTCCATCTGTGACGGCATGATGACATCATACAGTGACGTCATCGCGTGATATGTTGCATCACTCGTGTTGACGCCGACGCCGACGTTCAGTTATCGCGTTTGATGTGGCATCTAATGCTTTCGCCTTCAAAATATTTGCGTATTGAGGATATAAGTGATACAGCGCATATAAAGTTGACCGAGTGGGGAGGACAGCACGTCGTTGTACGTATAGTTCAGAGTGAGAGGGAACGAAACGACACTTAGTACATTTCTTGGTCATGTACATTGTATATGTATGCGGAAGTGTTGAGACAGACCAGCCCTCGTCTTGCGGAAATTAAAATGCATGTTGCTGTTGTAGGCAATAATATCGCAACTCGGGTTGCGTAAACTCGCACGCTAATTTCCGCGGCCGGCGATTAAGTATACGCAGACCGAATTTGTCGCGTTCTTTTTACTTTTGGTTCCGCCGCTTGTGCTGTACGTGGAATATCGCTTGCTCAACCAAATCAGCCGGACTATGCAAGCTCGCTCCATTGCAAGCAAGCACCCTCCACGAGAGCACGTTTTTTTATGCAGGCATTGGCGCCTGCCTGCTCCCGCGTTGCATTATCAGCACTCATGGGGAAATGTAGTTCTCGGATGCACACCGATGTCGTGCATAACCATGCACGGCGCTGGGATACGCAAGAGCCCTGCAGCGCATTGTAGCTTATCGCAGTAGTATAGGCGTCATACGTTTCGCCCAAGAAGTCGCTGATGGAGACCGCTGCTACATTATGAACAAGGTGGCCGGCGCACTCGAGTGTTTGGCATTGCCTTTAGCCAACACTGGGTCCGTAAGTGGCTTCTCAGCGGCATCTCCTCAGCGCATTAGTAGGAAGATAGACTCGGAGGCAAGCTGACGTCGCATAAAATGCACAAAGTGTGATGGAGCAAAGTTTGAGATTGGGGTAGTTGGTAATCGATCTTCAACAACTAGCGCAGAACGGACAAGAGACAAGGAAGGGAACCGACACAAGCGCTTGTCTCTGTTCCCTTTCTCGTCCCTTCTCCGTTCTGCGCTGGTTGTCGAAGAAAAAAAAAAGTGAAGGTGGAGACGGGAGTTAGCCGTGGACACAATGAGAGAGCAGCTTTTCAACGAATCCGCCAAAAGTTGTGTCAGTTTATGCCCACACGTTCGCGCTCTTAGAACCAAGTTGCCGTAGTTCATTTCTGATCGTCAGGGGAACGTGACCGCCAAAGAAACAAACACCAATCTACTCAGTTTGATAATGGTGTGTAGAAGATGCTAATTCGAATGGTCGAAACTCCGCGGTACTCTTCTATTTATTTTTGCATAGTTTTTATCTTTCACTCGCTCGAAAAGGGCGCTAGGACGAAGGCTTCCGGTTTCGCCCGAAGCTTGAATTATCCGCGAGATGCGTAGCGCACAGTGTACAGCATTACACGCACACACAAAAAGTCGGGGACAAAAATGAATAAAAGATAGAAAGAAGTAAACAAAACAGAAACTACGGAGTAAAACTTGTTCGGCAGTAACGGTCAAGACAAAAGACAGGCGAAAGTGAGTCTATAAATAAAGGTGCCTGTGTGTTTTTCAATTGCAGTCGTCACCATTAAATGTTCTTGGGAAAAGACAATGTTTGCTTCTGCGTGCTAACTGGAATTTCGAGGGTTGTATGACATTCCTTTTGGACACATTGTTGAACTTCCGACTATGACACTGTGTCCGGAATCTTGCGACTTCCTCCCAGCAAGATACACTGCCGAAGGAGGGTCGGCGCTCTATAAGAAAAATTAAGGAATTACATTTTGTACTTATCTGGGAAGTGTTAAAAAATAGACAAAAAAAGGTCCGCACGGTGCTCCAAATTAACGTCGGGATGCACTGAAACGTCTCGCGCTGCTTCAGTTGCTGAAGTGTTCGTGTCCTTACTCCCTTGATCGAGGGCAGCCCGCACTAATAAAGTCAGCCAATCGACATACATTGCAAGATCACTATAGGCCTCGTGTGCTGCTTCTTGGATGGTGATTTGTACGACTACTACTGCCTTTGAAATGGAAATGTGGCTACTACGTTTTTTGAAATGGAAATGGAGCCAACGTTTCGACAAGGCCCCTATTCGAAGCGTGAATTCAATTGTTCCACCTGTACTCCCTGTATCACTTCAAGCCTCGATCTTCCTCTGAACTTCCGCAGTCTTTGAACTAGTCGACTGGTCTACTTGATCTAATCGGGGGCTACATATCTAAGACTGTGTAGCATTTTGCCCCCTTTTTACCGGTTTTGCCTCTTTGTGCCTCTATTATATGGTACACATTCACGTGACTGTACCGGCACTGGTTCTGGCAACCTCTTGCCTGTTTTATTTCTTCTTGTGCTATGTTTCATTACGATGTACTTAGTCGATTCTAGTAGTTACAACTAGTATACATGAGAAAAAATGTATACAGTGTGCGTTATTTCTTTCGGTGTGTGTATACTGGTTGTACAGACGACCCTGTAGCACAATGTGCCAACGATGCCGTAATCTGCTGTCCGGCGTCCATACTTCCCATTGGGCCCGCCAAGCATGCTCACATTGTAATGCGAATTCATCACTTTTCACTGCCCATGACGAGTGTCAGCTGGAAGGGCGACTACGTGCTTTGCGGCGAAGTGGCAACAGAAACAAATGCAGGGTGCGTTTAATAATAATAATATCTGGGGTTTAAAGTCCCAAAACCACGATATGATTATGAAAGACGCCGTAGTGGAGGGCTCCGGAAATTTCGACCACCTGGGGTTCTTTAACGTGCACCTAAATCTAAGTACACGGGCCTCGAACATTTTCGCCTCCATCGAAAATGCAGCCGCCGCGGACGGGATTCGATCCCGCGACCTTCGGGTCAGCAGTCGAGCGCCATAACCACTAGACCACCGTGGCGGGGCGCAGGGTGCGTTTGGAGGGCCAAATTCAAAAATTATTTTCTTCCTTAAAATAAAAAAAATGATTTTATTAGACTTTCTTTATTACTTAGCAATGAAGTCTTCTATCGCCGTATCACGAGAATTTTTACTTGGACCACATCAGTACAAAATATACGGTCAAATATGCGACAAATCGCGAATTTTCTCTGCTTTCGCAATTTTTCGGGAAGATTTTAAGTCTATTTCACCGCTAAACATTTTTGTGAAAAAATACACTTTCTTGAAAACCACACTAATATTAAGATTGCAATGGGAGAGTTTCAGTTAACTTAAGGGAAAATCGCGAACTTTGAAGATTTTCGTTGTTTTTGAAAATACGTAGCTGGCAGTTCAACACAAACATTTCAGAATCGTTAAACTGAACAACTAAACAGAACCTCTGTAGTAGCGCAAGCCCTGTTTCGAAGCTCAACACACAAAAATAGATTTTATATGCATTTTGCATTTTTCTGTTAGGCACTGTTTAACAGAAGCAAGCGAACTTTGAGGGGGCGCCACGGTCTCGAAAATGTTTTTCAATTGCCACAATACTCCATGAGGTATGGGAGAATGTTATGAATTGTATCAGCGCCACGTCTGAGACACGTGGCATGGAATGACATATATATATATATATATATATATATATATATATATATATATATATATATATATATATATATATATATATGAAGAAGGCATACGCTGGTAAGAAACTTTATTTGTCAACGTTTCGATCGGCGACGTCGTCAAATTAACAGTTTTTTAGAAGCTTTCTATTTTCCTGTTTTTTTACGGCAACCGCAGACAGACTCTTCATAACTATGTGCGTGCGTGCACGCGCGCGCGGGTGTGTGTGTGTGTGTGTGTGTGTGTGTGGGCTCAAATCGCTCAAATGCGTAAAGGGTGCCCAAGACCAGATTCGCTGGATATATTTTAAAGATGCACCCACGCATCTCTTGGGCGTTTTAGCAAATATTGTACCTGACATCGACTTAGTATCAATGAGATGGGAAATCTTTCATTTAAAATCAAGGCATTTGCACTGGATTTTGTATCGCGCCTGTTCTTAGCGATTTGTTTTTAGCTAGTCTCAACAGAGGCGTTGAAGCGTATTACGAGCACAAAGGTTTTAAAATGTTTTAGATATGGGGACTACCTGTTTTTTTTTTTTACAAAGTCTGACAAAGGCTCATTCGAACCTGAAGCCACTGACATAGTAATACTGACTGGTGACTGCTTACAACCTCAGGTGCTTACCGATGAGCTTCTGGGAGAGGATGGTTCTATTAGCTTGCACCGATATAAGGTTTCATTTCAATAGAACACGCACGTGGTGGTCTTGTGAACCAAGGGAAACGAGTCATTGTTGTCGTTCACTTCCTCACACTCGAAATTGGTAACGAGGATCATTGTCAGATACTGTCTTGATAATGTCCTGAAGCAGGGGTCGGCAACCTCCAGCCCTCGGGCCACATGTGGCCCGCGAGTCAGCATCATGCAGCCCCCTGCGCGACATCAAACTCTTCCCCCCTTCCTTTCTCACATCTTATCTGAAGGCCGATATGACATGTAGTTGGGACCTGCAAAATAATTTTCGCTTCCAACATATGTTTGATTGCAACTTTGTGACATGCGTGCCGAAAATGAATATGATTTCTAATCTAGTTTTGTAATTTATTGTCAATTCATCAAATTTTTTCTTTGCCTGCGAGCACCCAGGGCCCAGACGGCAAATCCCCCTTGATTTGCCGTCTGGGCCCTCGCTGTGTCGGCTTCATGCAACTTGGCCCTATGCCTCAAAAGGTTGCCGACCCCTGTCCTAAAGAAATTCTGCTTCCATTCCATCTTTTGGGGATCAGCACTGATTGCCGAAAAGCTCGTATAACGTAGGCAGCATATGCCGATCCCTTCATGAATCGGTCACAGAAGCCCTGCTCAGAAAACCACCTTCCAGGTGCCAGGCCAACACAAAAGCTACTCTGTAAGGCCGAAGGAAGTTTTCCTCTGTCATCTTTGTCATAACTGCACAAAATAGCCCGCAATATGAAAAAGGTGGGTGCTCGGAAAAACATCAGCGTGGTTTTCACGGTCTCCAATAAGCTGGGAGGCTGCAATAATGACCAGAGGACGCGTTACGTGCCCTGCAAGGAAGAAGCCGTATACCAGATACACCTATCGTGTGGTAAACACTACGCTGGGCGAACGGGGCGAGGTCTGAATGATAGGCTCAGGAGCCCTGCAACAATTTCGAAAAAATGTAGCGATGGCTGGTTAGCCGCACATTGTTGCACCTGTGGTTGTTTGCCGTTTTTTAATTAGCGTTTCATACTGTGAAAACACAGACGATATCACTAGAGTGATAATTGAATCCGCACCTCTTTATAAGCTAAGCCAATGTTGTGTTAGTCCACCCTCGCTATCCTTAAAGGGAAGCTGAAGCGCTCTAAAAAAAAAATGACCTTGGACCGTGTAAGGATAGTTTGATCCCTGTTGAGTCCGAAAAGCGACGTGAGAGTTCTCAAAGGTGAAGGCAAATAGCATTTTTTGGCAAAATACAGTACACTCTTAAAAAAAATGGAGTGACCCTCTCTCCTTTAAGGGAGAAACGGCGATGTCCCCAATGTTCGTCTTCAAATGGAGAAACCGTTCCTCCCTTTTCAATGGAGAAACCGTCAAAATCAAGATGGCTGACGCCAAGCCAGTGAAGCGAGCAATAGATTTAGGCCTAGCGAGCGCATCGATTCTCGACTGATAAAGAGTATGCGGCACTGGCAGTCACAAAAAACGGTCCCGCTGAGCTTAATATCGAACGCTATGACAATAAAATCATGCAGACAAACCTGTAGTGATGAAAACCTCGCGAAACCGAACGACGGAACTCGTACGTTTCGCTCGGCCAGCGAGACGGCGTTCACTTTAAAAGAGACGGATACTGCAAAGGGGCTCTCACCCGGAGACTGTACGTTACGCTTGCTGTCTTTATTTGTCGAAGCGTCACACGGTGTGGCGACGTTATCCACGCGTTTGCGCCTCCAAAATGTACATTCTGTCGCATCAAAACAATCCCGGCGCAGCAGAGCATAGTTTCGATAGATAGATGTTCAACTTCATATAAGTAGGTGGAGCTATGAGAGCGCCTCGGCCGCGAAGTAGGTGGTAGCTGGCGCCATCTAGAGGGATTAAACAATACTAAAAAAAAAAGTTGTTTCTGACTGAGGCGGCGTACGTCGATACTGCACACGGCATTTCGGGGAGGTGGGCCCATTCATGGATTACTCAAGGACACCGGAAAGTTGATACGCACATGTTCACTAGGCAGACACATAGTACGCACATTCAATTCAATACATACACAATTCATTCGCATGTATAAAACCTACAACACAAACAATTTACTACAGACGCATACGTATAGACGTTTACACATACCCCTCTAAGAACCGCTGGCCCTTATATAGTCACTGAATTACAGTGGGCCATAGTGGCACAAAGATGCGTCACTTTTCTTCAACTCTTTACGGTTTCATGGCTGCGTCACAATATACGCCGACATTATTAAATGTTAGCTATGGCTTAGCCAAGCGCACCAGTTAATCTAAAGCCGCACGATAATGAACAATAGAATTACAGAGAGTTGATTAGTTAGTGCGAAAACGACCATATTGTGAACCGTTTATGCCATTCCGGCGACATTTTGAAGTAGCGCCATCTTCCGACAGCGGCCACAGATGAAATTTCTCTTCTTATTTCTTTATTTTCAATAGTTACTGTGTGAGGGCGCAGCATCGGCAACATAGTTCAGATTCCGTCGCCTTCGTCGCGTCGACTTCGTTGAGTGGTTTGGCGTTAACATCTGTTCACATTCTGTTCATGCGTTGACCACAAGTATGACGATGGGCCATGGATTCTTTCAACTGCTAGCCCTTCAGTGACAATGCTTCTGATGCGGTACGGCCGTCTCATTTGTGTATACGTACGTTACAACGCGGGTCGTGCGAAGAAACAAGACAAGATGGCCTCGCACCGGACGGTGGTCTTTCGAGAGCGATGTCAGTGGCTCTTGGCGTCGCGGCAGCTCGATTACTTGAGTAGAGAAACTGGCGCTACACCGCGCGAATTATGGAAAAGAACGCTACCCACACTACGTGTTCTGTAATATTTCAGTACGCTGTACCTACATGCTGCTCTGCTACTGTTACGTCACGGTATTCGCCTGGCGTGTGAAATTGTGGTCATTGTGCGACAACTGTGTAGTTGTCGTTGTGGCGGTGGTTTGTCTTGCGTTAGATTTGGAATACTCTTTTCTCAAAGGTGAGTGAGAGTGTTAGTGATTACCCACTGTGCACAGCTGTCATTAGAAGCGCATTTTGTGTTGAGTTTCGCACGCCAAAGCAAAATCCTGAGAACGAGAGATACATACCGCACGCGTGCATAAGTCGGTCCTAATTCTCAGTGATGGCATGCGTATTCCAAAACGCATGTGATTGAGAATTTTGGCTTAATTGACAGAAGTCATTGACTTATTTTTCAGATATGTGCAATTATGATGCAGGTTAACGTTAAAATGCAGCCACGGCGGCCACATTTCAATGGGGGCGAAAGGCAAAGAACACCCATGTGCTTATGTTCGGGTGCACGTTAAAGAACCCCAGTTGATCGAAATTAATCCCTAGTCCCACACTACGGCGTGCCTCATAATCATACGGTGGTTTCGACACGTCAAACTCCAGCAATTATATGTTATCGTACTTTCACGCATGCACTGTCCAGTGGTATCACGTTTGCTAAAATGTTGTAAAAATTAACCTTCATGCTTCTTTATATTGCTTGTTGCATTGATAAGTGCTATAAGTGCTGTGTGAAACTAAAAACGCGTGCTCTAGCCAAGTATGTTAACGCCGAAAAAAGTTGAATTATTGGTGTACCGTCGAAGGTGTTCAATAAAACAAGACTGTTTTGTGAAGCGGGACTTACTGTATTTATGACAAGCAGATCGCGCGCAAGCGTATACAAACAACACGAGACACACGGAAGTATGCGGCGCATCGCGCACACGCCGAGCCTATAAAAAAAAAAGAACTCCACACACATTACTCAACACATAGAACAAAAACAATGAACGTCACTCGTGTGTTGCTCGCATCAATCCTAGGTACAAGTAATTGCACGCGACTGGCCGAGATCGGTAGCACTGGATAGTCCGGTCTGAGGCTGCCGAGTGACCGCGAAAGGGCAGCCGCTCTCCGCAGCACGGAATCACGATTGAACTCGGCGTGCGCATGCGCGCGCGCGCAAGTCACGTGGTTGAGGAGAAAAGGAGAAAAGTTTCTCCAATGGCGCTTGCCGCAAGAGGGCGCGACGAGTAAATCGCCCGCAAAGGAGAAAGTCGCGGCTCCGAAGGAGGAACGGAGCCCGTTGCTCCATTCTCGCTCCCTTTTTTTTTAGAGTGTAGGTGTGGCCGCGGGGCTTTTTGAGATGCTGAGCGAACACGGTGACGTCATGCTCGGTATGACGCGTTATCTCCAACAGCAGCACTGCCGAAGCGTGGCGTCCTCGATTAGCTCCGGCAAAGGCACCTCACGAGTTGGTCACGGAGGCCACGGTTGAAGATACGAGAGACGCTTGTTCACGTAGCGTTCGACTGTTTGTCGTTATTCCTGATATTATAATCCAGCTGCAGGACTTTCAGTTTCGCTATACTTACTTGAGCCTTTGTCACATAAACAGCGCTCTCGCAGATCGGATCAGTGAGCGGCGGGAACCTTCCGTCTGAGTGCAGCACGGCTCCGCCAAAGAACCCGAAGATGACGTAGGTTTCCATGCCCACACTCTCGGCGCGCTCGCGTGGGCGGAACAAGAACAAGACAAGCTTTTCGTCGGCGTATTCTAAAGCCCCTGCTGCAACAACTGCGAAGAAAATTACGACATGTCGACAATATTGTCGGTCCTTGCTAACCACGAAGTTTTGTGGAATTTAAAACCTCTTCAACTTTCCTTTAACAAAGAAGGAACTATTTTTTCATCAATGCTTCTCAGTTCGCGCATGCCTTAGTTATTTTATTCCATATGCCAATGCATGATCTGGTTTCAAGTAAATCAACGTTAGCCCTTTTCTTTGCATGCGCGCGTGTGCGTGCCGCGTGCCTTCGTCTTGTGAGCATCTTCACACGTTTTCGCTCTGAGCGCTAACAGTATCTCCAAGCAACAAGGCCGAAAGTTCTTTGCCGATTTCGCAGGACGCCGATGACACAACCCCACAAGATTGCCGCGGCCGTCTACTCTAACGCTCGGTTTGTGCGCGAACATATTGCTGCGTTTTGCCACCACCATATACCTCAGCCACGAAGTTGTGAATTTTACTGAGAGCTCGGCGTGCGCTCTTGGAAATAAAATCGGGGTGTAAAAAAGATGCGCAATGCACTAGGAAAATCAGCACAATAATACTGCACTCCCTTGATTAGTAAATGTGCAGTGAAATCAAAGATGCGCTACGGTAAGCTTCTGGGTGACGTAGGTGGTGACTAAAACAAAACCAGCGGGTTGTCACATTTTCATAAACGTACGACATTCTGCTTTTGATCTGGTGCTTGCGCTGTGTGTATTTCAATAATGGCTTAAAAATAAGCTGTTATCAAAAAGCGTGCGTTTGAAATAATTACTGTGAGAATGGCACGTACTTCTAAGCGCTTCTCCAGCATTCATGTGCGCTTTGTATGGTGCTTGTGTCCTCAGTTTTCTTCGTGGGAAGCGGCATATATTATAAACGATGGACCAGATATTTTTTTCTTGTGAGACCGTGTTACGAAACGGTAAAAGAGTCAAAGTGCGTCGGCTGTGGGCAATGTTCGGCCTTTTAAAATGGGGGTTATACTTTTAGCACAGTCCCAGGCGTAACATTATTTATTCAGGTTCGCCCTAAAGGCCCTCGGTTTGAGGCTATCACATAGGGGGTGTCTAATAGAAGTGCAGGCGTGAACAAAATTTGTAGAACAATTAGTAAGATGTCGAACATAGATATAAATATTTACTCGCGGCATAAAAATCACACAAGCGTAATAAACGAAGTTATTCCTTGGTTGTGAATATAGTAAAGAAGAGTTATACTGAAGTACAAAGTTTGGTAATACATAATGCAAAAAAGTAATAAGGCAAAGGAAAATGTGTAGTAAATCGAATAAAACTGCAAAATACGAATGCGCAGAAAAAAGGTCATTGGAATAGTAAGTGCAGGCGGTTTGTTGAAAGTTATCATGAATTGGGTCTTGAAGTGCACTGATGTTAGCTTCTGCAGCGTTGTGTGATGACAACTGGTTCCAATCTTTTGATGTGCACGGTATGAAAGATTCGGCATAGTGTTTAGAATGGCACATTACCTCTTTTACTTAGGATTGTGTCGTCGAGGAAACATAGCGGCTGGTTGCAGGAAAAAGTGGTCATTGAGGGATGGGTGATGGTGCAGTTTATGAAGAAGTGATCAGCGAGCAAGTTTGAGGGGATGCGAAAGTTCATGCAATTGAGCGCGATTTTTTGAAGCAGCGACACCAGCGAAAGGTGAGTGTTCCGAGCAGATAGTAACAAAAGCATAGCCTTCGTTTTGCTGTGGTTTCGCGTCATCAGCCGGGATGAGCACCATGGACTTATTGTATTAAGACCCGATCGCAATGTCAGCTGGTGGGTGATAGAGGATACGTCACAGTATATTACGCAATCATAGGCAAACAGTCTAATTCTCTATAAGAGTGAAAATGGAAGACCGTTAATACGCATTGAGAATAGCAAAGGTCCAATCACTGTGCCTTGGGGAACACCAATGTTATTTTATCAAAAGACGAGTTAGTGCCATTCATGGAAGTGAATTTAACGCGAGATGATACGAAATCTTTTATCCGTGCTAATTATGCGTTAGGGTGAAGCATTTAAGTAGCCCAGAAACATACCCTCTGCTTGCAAACCCGCGTCTACGCTCTTAATCATGTCCTGCTTAAAGTGGCAGTCTATAGCCCGGAAACGAGACGAAAAATCTAACGCCTATAGACGGTCTGTTTAGCCGGCACAACCTGTAGGCGGTACCACCCGTAGCCGTCCCTCGGCGTAGTAGCTTTCTTAGCGGCTCATCTCATAGGCGGGACTCAATATAGGCCGGAGATTTTTCGTCTCGAATCCCGGCTAGTTTAAGGCCGGCTATAGACATCTCCTCGTTCCACGTGACCAGCTGTCCTGGCTACGGAGAGTCCTACTTACGGTGCGTCCCAGCTGCGGCGCGTCCTTGCTATAGGCGGTGTACGAAGCGGCCAAAAAAAATTGTTTTAGGTCACCTTTGAAGCTCTATTCTGGGATTCGGAGGCTTAGACACACATTTTATGACGTACATAATCCATATACACATATTACATTCAGAAGTAAACCACAGAAAATTTCACAGTAAACACACAGGGATTCGAACTCACGAACACTCGATCGCCAAGCGCGTACGCTAACCACTACACCACATCACGCTGCGGCCAACGCGGTAAAAGAACGGGGGTTTATATGCACCAATGCGTCGCTACGTGCTCTGGCGTATTCGTGCAGTGGAAGTCGTATTAAAATGCAGCGTTCACTGATACGTAAGGAGACATTTTTTTAAATGACATTCGTGAAAATATATACGGGGTCACTCAAGTTATTTCTGGGAGCATGCTTGAAGCGAATTTGCGTGCTTGGTACAAAAGATAAAACTGTTCCGCATATATTCGGCACTGGCGCCTCAGTGACATTTAAAGAATCTTGGTGCGCATAATACCCGAGTCTTATTGATATTAGCCGTCAGCCTGTTGCCTTTCGTGGATTGAACGAGTTTTCAACGTCAAGATTCGCTTGCCGTGGAACGTGTGCTCGGAATCCATCCGCGGCAACCGCACAGCGACGTAGCCGATTACCGACGGAGAATCGCCGTGTTCTCAGTAACGTCGCTGGCCGCTTCACCGCCGACGGTTACCGGGCCGGTAGCCGATATCGTCACTAAGCCTATTCAGTTTATTTCGAAGCCGTAGTCGACCGTCCTTCAGAACAAACCGCTCACGCTCATATGCCAGGATGTTTTACCTGTTACCGTCGTTGGCTCGACCCTCTCCCCGTAATAATTACACACTGAGATGAACATGCGCTGATAATCGTGGTATTGTCAGCCGTATATACAATACCCGAACACGCCCGAGCAGGTGCGGTACGCCGTGCACGCACTGCAGATAAACTTCACTTGTAAAGGAACTCATCTTGGCTCTAAACGTTGGATAGTGCACGTCGCTACCCCTCAAATGAATGACAGCACCCAGTAGACATTATTTTAGCTTCAATAAAAAATGTGGGTGACGTTTGCGTCGACCATGGAAGCGAGGAGCTGGCGCTGATTGCATGCAGCTTCGCAGTCGCTCGGCGGACTGCGCCCCGGAGGAAATGCCGTTTATGTTGGACGCCACTCGCGCGACATACGTGACTCGTGAATTCGGCTGTGCACGCTGGAGACGTGGCTCGCGGTTCGCCGTTCTCAGGCACGCAGTGCGCAGGCAGGAATTTGATGCTAACATGGACTGGATCTTATATCCGGCAGCACTTATCGCAGAAATATTTGTGGCGTTCTGTTAGGACTCTATCAGTGGCCATATTTTTGAGAACATCTGGATTCATGCTGAGCGGTCTCGCCGCGCTATTTAAATCACTTCACACTCATCTCAAAGCTACTATATTTTTCACATAAATTTACTTGAACATTTTCTGGAAGCGCGAGTCCACGCAATGTACTAGTATTGGTGCGAAAGGCATTTTCATGAGCATGCAGTGCCTTGTACAAATTTCACGTTTTGATAAATTTTTGACAAATCTCGATGTGATTATTACGGCGGAACACGCAAACATTTACGAGCTACATCCACACAGCTGCATTTGCATGCGCACGCGACTGGGCAATGTTTGTTGTGCTAGAGTGCATGGGATAGCCTTCTGGAGTTTTTTACGCATACACACACCTAATTTTTTATGTGCGGATTACCGAGACGCGTTGCGTACAGCAGAAAACCAGAACGTAGTATAGTGCTGCAATAATAGAAAATTAATTTGCCACCATCGAACAGTAGGTTCTAGTGTTGCAGAGCTATGCGCAGATGCTAAAAGACAAGGTATGGTCTACGAAGGATGCAACTTTTGGTGCAAGCTGGATTTTTTATTCTTTTTATTGCGCACATGCAAAGCGGTTGCGCCTCAGTGTGGCAGTCGTCAGGAGGAACTTAAACTGCTAAATTATGACATATCGCAAGAAAGTTAACGTAGACTGGCTATTTGTCGAACATGGAGTGTTTAACGATTTCTGAACTTTTTAAGCCAATGCAGCGATGTTATACGAGGTACACCCACCGGCGTGCGCGCTTCGCCCTGGCACATATGTACGCTCCAGAGGATGGTCATTTAATTATGCAAATATTGTTTGCCAGACTTAGGCATTGCTTACAGCGGATTTAGGAGAAAAGGGTGAACGGTTTTGCGAAGTCTAGAACACCTCGTGGAAGCTCTACTGCCTGCACTTGATTTCGACAGCATGCCGTTAATAATAGCAGAACGTTAAATTAGATATGTACATTTCACGGCAAACGATTCGGGCATTTGTCCAAGGAAGCATTTTGTTTTTTATCACTACCAACCTATCTTATGTCCACTTGAGGACGAAGATCTCTACACTAATCCCCCATTGATCCTATCTAGCGTCTTCATTACTATTTTTGTGTGTTTGTGGCATGCACAAGAACGAAGAAAGCAGTCAGGTTGCGGTATCCCTAATGCGGACTCCCTTGACGTCAAGTGGCAGGCCGTGTAGTGGTTGATTGTTGGCTAACAGAGTTTTGGAATTGTGTACGCACACGTTGCGTTGGCTGGGCACGTACGCTATACTGTATTCGGAAAGTAACGTGTGTATACCAGTGTTTAGTCTTTGACAGATTCGCAGTGGCAGCAAACACAAGAAATTGTGCACACGAAGCTCTGGTTACCGTATGCTAATACTACCTCATTTTAACCACTTGGGATTTTTTTTAACGTGAAACGATTACATCACATAGGAGCGTTTTCGCGCTCAGTTCCCCCTTGATGGGTACCTAGATTAACCATTAACAGTGAGCTTGTAAACGATAAGCATGCAGTGTGTTTAGACATGTGTATAAAATTTCGCATCGTTTTTTTTTTTTTAGTAGCGGCGTTTAAAGCATAGACGCACCGCGTTCCCCATAATGTACCGTTCAGCGGAATCATTTCGGTTGAGAATGACTTCACGGACCATACCAGCTTCATAGTTCAAGAGCACCCGCAGTGTCTAGCGTGTATAAGCATGCGAGAAACAGGTACTGCTCAGGTGTAAAAATAATTATTTATTGTAAAAAAATTCAAACAGCGCTAAAAGAAATGCTCAGCGCTGAAGGAAACGATAAACGTGCGACCGGATTTTTTTTTTTTTTTGGACAAATATATTTTGGTGCTTAACGAATAACTTTCATCTTTTCAATGTGTCTTCAGCAGCTTCCCGCCGGCAAAACACCTGGGAAACAACTGGGTTCATAATACTCTGCACAAGACGAAGTATTGAGCATACCCATTTGGCTATGTGAGGTCCTTAACATAGTACATCGTCAAGCGCCAAATAAGGGCTTTCTCTAGAAGTGTGCCCAACCGAAGGTTTCACATTCTTTTGCACTTGATCGCAGTAGAACGCCTTGTTGTCGTACTCCCTCCGAATTCAGCGGTCAGGTGATGGGCGGGCTGCTGGCATGTCATCCTGACGGAAAAAAAGAAAAGCAGAGGACACATGCGACGTTATGTTCTTAGATCACCTGGTGTTTTCGCCCATCACACAAAAACTTCTACCTAGTAAACGGACGTTTCCAATCTATTATACACCTTGTCGAATTTTGTGTAGACAGCGTCGCAGAAGTTAGAAATATGAAAGTGTTTTCAGAAGTTGCTAATGAAGCTTTCTAATAGTGTTTTAACCATAATCTTACTACAGGTATGAGAGAAAGCGTAGCATGATTTCGTCAGATATACCCATCGATCTCCACGAAATTCATGCGGGCATTGCACATCTGACCGAGTATGACTTTGACATTGTTGAACTTCTCCATGAAACTTCCAGTTTTTCTTAAAAGTGAAGCTCTGTTTCGAATGTCGGCTGCAAGTCAAAACCACAGCACAGCCGCAATTTGATGAGAATCACGTACAAGGAAAGCAGTTTAACAATAGACTCACGATTCATTCGTTAAGTAAATAAAGTGGCAGGTAAACTTGGCTTGAAACTTGGTTGCACACTATTGCACAATATTGCAAACGAATTTACTTTAATACCAGGGGAATGCCAGTTACGGCAAATATTTGAATGGTAGGAGTCAATGCATGATTAAAAATTAATTCGCTGCGGCGGGTCAATGCTCGGCTTCGATATTTAGATGGGAGTGAAACACACACACACACAAAAAGAAAATGAATAAAAAACACAAAGAAAGATCGTATGCTCAGTTACGGCATTGTAAACAGCACCACGGCCGGTGTTGCTGCTGCTGCTGCTGCTGCTGCTGCTGCTGCTGCTGCTGCTGCTGCTGCTCGAGACCCTGCAAGGTGTGAGCTCCTGGCCAGTTGCTCGATAAAATTGCGCCTGGCTCTTGTGTCAGAAGGTTTTGTCACCTGCAAACGTATTCAAATTCTGTGTATACTAACACGAGGATGAACGAGAATTATATCCCTTATTACGACTGCTGTACGCACTTCACTTCTCTGTAAAAACAATAACAATGAGCAATCCAACATAAATAATAAGCTGCCAACGAAAACAACAGTACTTTTATACAACCACGGTTATATATCACTGTTGCATCGCATGAAATGATAGATGAGAGAACAAAAATGCCATCAATTAGCTAACGCCTAAATTAAATATGACGCATTACTTTACCTTCATCCAGATCTGCAGTTTGCACAGGCACCACAGCTGGTGCATGATGCACTGATGTACTTGTGCACACTTGACTTGGCACTGCATAAGACCAATGGGCAAATGTGACCAGACACCACAGAAATAAGTGAAGGGACACAGTAAATACGCACATGTATTCACGAGCATGAATGAGGCTGGCTTTAAAACTTGTTAGAAATTCGGCCGCAAACCGCGTTTTAAAGACTGTCGCTATTCAGAAAGTGAAATTGCTGATTTTGCCTCCTAAAAACATGACATGAAGCTAGTCGCATCTATGAGCGCCTGATCCAATGAAACCTACTAACGTCTTCGGTACTCGTAAGTGCAGTTTCATTACTTTTTGATTGTGGAAAAATTTTTCCGCTTCCTAGAGGTAAAAAAAGAAATGTAAATGCCAAATATAACGACCCACCATGCAAGCAGATCCTAATATTGTTCAACTGCTAGCAAAAATATGCTTCCTTTGATTGACGCACTGTATCATTGACCATAAATGCAGAGAACAGTTGCTAGCCGAAAGGTAAGAAGCCACGCGAGAGCTAAAATTACACAGCTTGTCAAGCAACACGCATTGATCATCTCGGTGACACCTGTCAAGAGCGACGAAAGCTTCTGAACTGTATGAGAGTTCACAATAAATGCGACCAGCGCGATAACACGTGCGCGACTATAGAGACGGATGACGATTACAACAAAGATAAGCACTCGTATACTCCTAAGTTACTCGTACGCATACTCGTATAGTTATTTCAAAAGCCGTCAAAAGAATATTCTGGCGGTTCAATGCAGTCATTCATATACATAAGCGCAAGCATGCAACAATGTGAACGCTAACAGCACGAACATATATGTGAAGAAAGAACAGCACTCACCCAGGCAGGTATGATGCGCCGGGCTGTGTCCGCAGTGTGCGCACCAGCTAGACAGAATGGCGCGAAAGCGTCGTGTAATCCTGCGTCAACAGCTTGCGTGCAGCCATTGCACGTCCAGGGGGATGTCGCTATGTCCTCGCAACACCCCCTTAATATTGAGATAAGAGAACTTTTCCATGGCGGCCGAGTACCGGCTCACGCGGCACGCTCAACAAACCACACCAACCTATCAAACATCCGCCGCTGTCGTGGAATGCGCTAGAACTAACCCATGTCGCGCCAAGAATGCAACCCCCTTCCCGTCGCACAATATCTTCGAACTCTCGTCTTTAGCTCCTTCCTTTCTTTTCTCTGCGCAAAACCGCAGAAGCGGAGTGCAACGGAGAGCGTAGCGAACGTATTCCCTTTCACGCACGCAAGAGACAGTGCGTAGTTAGCTCCATGCGTATACCTCCTCGCAGCATTGCTCGCCTTTGCGGCTGACGCTGTCGGCGCATGCGTATACACCGACCCTTGCGCCGACAAGTTATAACACGCGGGAGCATACGCTGAGATTTAGCCAGGATTCTCACTTACGCGGCCCGCACCGACGCGCCACTAATACTGCAGGCCGTCTATAAGGCGGCGGTGAAGGGTGCACGTTTTTTATATACACTTGTCACGGCTAATTCCTTTTCGAAGGCCTACTATAGCCGGGAGTTTTCCTGAGTTTTGAAGCGTCCCGCCTACAGGGCATGCGTTAGCCAGGATTTGATTAAGAGTGTACGGAAGAAAATATCATCGATGAAGCGGCCAATGGGCGTTTCACACGAATACGCTCTTCTAAAACCGTGCTGGCATTTGAAGAAACGTGATGCTCTTCCAAGTAGTTAATGACCTGGGAATGTATGATGTGTTCTAGTTTACAGACAGTACAGTATAGTTCAGTATTCGCAATGCCCATAGACTGTCGCGCCGCCAAGCGGAATTCAGGAGCGTCCTCTCGAGGAGGGTTAGTAGACGACAAAATGGCAGCACTACGCGGTCGCTCCCTTGTTCGGCTGTGCTAGCCTCAGTGTTAACGCGTTAGCAAGAAAGGAACACTACGACTTTGCATGTTCCCTGCATCAGTGAACAAACCGGGCCCTCCGTGACACGAGAAATCTGATTCGTTCTTGCGAGACGCGAAGTTTTCATGAAAATACGTGGCAACTCGCGCTTTCAATGCTAGCCCAGAGCGTACACATACTATCAGCTTCACGAGGCTTTCTGTAGCCGCGTAGGTTAGTTAAATGTTATCGTCTGACATATTCAGTTGAAGCTCACCCTGTTTTACTTGCATATAGCATTGGTCAGTGTTTCTTGTAGTGCATGAGTCCCATTACACCAATAACATGCACTGTACGCGGGAGGTCGCGCGGGCTCGCGATGTGCTCTTGTATAACTGAGCGATCTCAAGTTGGCGATACATTAAAATAGGGCCTCTATCCTTTGTCAGCAAAGCGCTGTTACGAATCGTGCCAGCGACGTTTCAATCATTCGAGGACGCGTCTGCTCGACGCCTTTCGTGGAGCGAACGCCTTTCCATGCCGTCCTTCGCCAGCATGTTCGCCAGTGTGTTGGGTTTCATAGCCACCGCTGCGCCGCTTGTTTTTGTACGTTTGTTGATAGGTGGCAGCACACTGCAAGCAATTTGCTTGTTGACCGGTCTGAGAGCGAATTGTTCTCCGCGCCCAGACCGCCCAGACGTCTAGAGCTGTAATTGTAAACGTGGTGACGCGGAGTGGTCGAAGTCGTTCGGCGGAGGAAATTCTTCAGATTGCTTTCAGCAGTGATGTTGAAAGAAACCATCCTGACGACGAGGATTTTTCACTGGACGTAGAAGACTGTGAAAGCACCGAGAGTGACAGTGACGATGAACTATCAGCTGCTAACTCACGAAGAGCGAGTTGCACTTCACGTCTCCTCGTGCGTTAATGTTCTTTCACGCTCGTAAGTCACTTTGATTGTATTTAATGTATAATATCCTTGAGCGAGATCAAAATAAAAGCACAGTTCCTCTTGTGCATTGCATGTATCACAATTATTGTGGATATTATGGAGCGCCGCATGCCGCCAACACGCTCGAGCTCGACCAGCGAAGCGAAATGATTAGAGCGATGGAACGTGCAGTCACGGCCACAATCCACGCCTCTCAGCTAAATTCTTCGACGTCGCGAAAAGCATACGTGCGCATTCTTTTCGATATTCATGTTTCGATCGTGCTGATCGAACCTGCAACATGCGAGTGAAGTGAATTGCACACGGCTAGAGTCTCGGCACGGCTGTGACACAAGCGCTACTGAATTTGGGATGTATCATGTTAAATGCTTGTGTTCAGTTGAAGACGTAACTCCGCGTTCCCGACTGCGCAAGTAATGACGACGGCGTATTATGTTTGCAAACCATCACCACGTTAAATGTGCGGTCCCGTGCAGCAGCGATGTCGCTACTCGCTGACGGCCTACTACTGCCGCAAATCCGTCAGGCAGGCTCGGTACGTACTACCTCGGAGTGCCGTTCAGCTCATACGTCAATTCTAGTTCATGCAGTTTTCATGTAGCACGCACAGGATTTCGCAAAGCATCGTTATGCACGGTAACGGAGCTGAAATATAACCTTTCACCCCGCAGGAAATAATTAGGTGGCGAGTACTTAGCACTTTCCATGGTTTCGGAAAGTATTTTAGTCTCATATCAGCGCAGCTCATGACATCATCCGGTGAAAGTGGCACGGGCCGTACGCCCGCGCGTCCCATCTGTTCCTATGCTAACAAACGGACTGACCCTCCTCCTGGCGCCATCTTGAAAAGCACGGCGCGCCACCTGTAGTTCGTGGGCATTGCGAATAATAAAAAGTTGGGCGAGTTGGTGTTGGTGTTGTATGCCGTGTTAGTCGCGCCCCCTTCTACATCATGAACAGACAGTAATCATTAATGAAATGGGGTGACATTTATAAAATGGAACGGCTGAGGGTGTCTTATTACATCGTAGAGTGCTTTCCATGATGGCTTCTCTTCTTTCGACATATTTATCGCTTCATTGTCGCCATGACAACGTGGCGATAATTTTTGTCGCTGACGAAACAGGGCTGGAAGGCTTTGACGCCAGAGACGTCAGGTTTACTTGACGTCAGCTTAGTCCGACGCGTCAGCTTAAGCCGCACAAGTTGTCAGAGAGCTCACACAAGATCCGCTTGGTTCTGCATCATATTCCATACTTAGAGGCGCGCGAATGACAGAGAGGAGCGCAAAACGCGCGTTCCTGCAGCGCAAAACAATGTTTGCCATGCGCTATGTGTGACCGCTCTTTAACGTGGTGGCCTTCCCCTCGATTCTCAGTAACCGATTTAGTGGCTTCCCTATAATTCCATCATAGCGTCCCAAAATTGACTGCTATGGAGGATGTATACAGAACAAAAGAAAGAGGAAATTGCGCTTCCGAGAAGACGAGCCAGTGCTCACGATCCGGAGAGGTCACTCCCAAACTCGCTTTTATCGCAGTTCTTTTCCCCTTTCACACAGACCTGTGGCTATCGATGCGGTGAAAGAAACCGGTGTCTTCCCCACTGGTCGTGTGCACTAGCCTTCTCCACGCGCTTACCGCGAAATCATTTATCACGCGTGGCGACAACATCGGCTCAGGTGTCACATCGAGTCAGCTTTCCTTCATCGAGCGACAACGCTCGCGGCGCAGCTTGTCCTCGACGTCACGCGGCGACAATAGGAAAACGATGTAAGGAGCATCGTCAACGTGATTAATGTCGTGGCTGCGCCGGTGGCCGCTGGCAGTTTCCCGCTCACATTCGATGCGACGACCGAGTGACACACCGCCCAGTAGCCCGAAATACCCGTTGTTTTTTTACCACCTTTCATCCTCGCTCCGCTTGTGGCTTCTCGCTGCAGCAGTGTGCGCGTTCACACACGTGAGTAATCTCTAGGCTCTCTGGTGCTTTGTCCTCTCTTTAGAGGGTGCTCGAGCTTAGAAGGGAAGGGGGAGGGAAGTGGGAGGAAAATAAAAAAAAATCTTGCAGGAAGTATGTGCTACATGCAGCGAGCACCGGAACAAAATTCGATTGCGACCGATGTTCCGTTCCATCGAAATTCTATCGGACGTCCTCCTTTCGCTCACTTTCCCTTGTGGTCCCTCATTTCTTTCTCGCCCAGAGCTTCCGAGTGAGATAGGAATCCGAGGCATTTTTTGCTACAAGGTATACACAGCCTATACGCGCAATACGACGCTCGCAAAGTAAGGAAGCAGCAGCAACGTGGCAGCGCGAGGGTGCGAGTGCGGGAAACCGCACAAAAAAAAAAATCTGGTCGTTGTGAAAACGTACACCAAAATAAATGAGCCATGTGGACTGAAGACTAGGTCAACGTTAAGTGACCGATCGTATAAAACGTTCATGGTGTAAGAGCGTAAAAAAAAAAGGACAAGAACAAAAAAGAGGAGAAAGCTTGTGTAGTCGTCTTAGGAAAATGCAGAAGGGTCCATAGTGAAAAACGCGCGAATTGAACGGACGCTAAGAAAGGACACAGCAGGGAGCACGTCAGAAATGGTTCTTTCTTAGTCTCCGTTCAAATAGCACTTTTTTTTCAATATGACCCTTACCGACATGCTCTTTCCTCTTTAGTGTTCTCGTCCGTCTTTTTTCATTTATTTATTTATTTGACTTTATTTTATTTTTGTGTTGTGACACCATGAACCATTACCAACTGGCCCATCTTACCACACGATTCTGCGTATAAAGCAATAACGTCGACGGGCGTAAAATTAACACGCAATATTCAGCGACAAAAACGCGACAAACGGCACGCATGGCGGCTGTAGAGCAATGCACAGTATACTTTGAGTTTGGCCAATTAGTGTGCCCAGAGGCCGCCGGCATGTGGCGATGACGTCGAAAAGCTCTCTCCGCTTCGACGCCACCCGCTATATTTATACGAGTGTCACGGTGAGCCATGGTTGACACTGGCGTTCGTGCGACCTCTCTCTAACTCTACCGCACCACGAAGGTACATTGTTATATACTTGTTTTTCTTGGAGCCCGGGCTTTTTTTTTTTCACGCGCCATTAGGTATATCAGAACTTACCTTGCTTCAACAAACATATCTAAATCATAAGACAATTGATTGTAAAGGTTCCAATGAAAACGCGGACCCGACGAACATAGTTACGAAGGCACGGGCGAGATAGTGAATGTATGTGCGTTGTCCGTGTACCTTTGGGCGTGTTGCACCCCATGTGTGATGCACGTGTGCGTGCATGTTTCGGCGCTAGCGCTGCGTGCATTATATGAGCATTCATAAATATGCTACTTACCCTTTTTTGGAAGCGTGTGCGAGTTGACATGAACATGCATGCACTGAAACGGGAGAAGTCAAAAGCTAGTGATAGTATAGGCTGGCAAATCTTGCCGATGTATGGTTCTGACTTACGAAGTTATAGTCCGCGCAAGCGACAGCGCACTGCGCTGTCACTTGGCATAGCGGCTGCGGCGCGCTTTAGATAACACGTGCACATGCAGTTAGTGACAGGCACAATATCGGTGAGCTCTAAAGCTAATAAAATTTGTACAGCAGATGTTTAGAATGGGGCGTTCAGGCCTTGGGTTGGTTGGGTCTGCGTAAGCGTGGCGTAGATCGCCTTAGAATAGGGTTTCTTCACGAAGAGTAATAATAATTGTTAGGGTTTTGCATGCAAAAACCACGACATGATTATGTGGGACGCCGTAGTGGAGGGCGCCGGAAATTTCGACCATCTCGTGTTATTTAACGTGCACCTAAATCGAAGTACACGGGCCTCAGGCATTTCGCCTCCATCTAAATGCGGCCGCCACGGCCGAAATTCGATCCCGTGACCTTCGGGTCAGCAATCGAGCACCATAACCACTGGAATACCGTGTCCGGTTTCTCCACGAAAAGTCCAGACGCAGAAGAATCGCGCTCGGATCATCACGACATCAACGCAAAGCAGCCTTGAGGGAATCTTGAATACGTGCTATATTTTCGAAAAGTAAAGGCCGGAATGCCTACCCAAGAACTGGTCGAAGTATGACGCATGCGCAGTGACGACAACCCAAGGCCACTTCATAAGCAAATCCCAAGGCTATCATATTCTAAGACTGTCTAATCTGATGAGATTACGTATAGCCTGACCGCAACAAGCCATCACACCATTGCAAGACCGAATAGTTTTGATATCTTATATCATACTGGCTTTTTCAGCATGTCAGAACGACTCTCCTAGCTGATGCGCATGAACATGGCCATATGAAATAATACTAAAAGTCCCACGGTCCCTTATGCATTTCCCTAAGAAGACTAGAAGGCGAAAACCATCTTTCCGCACCTAACGCACTGCCTCCGTGATCGGAGGAATTTGAGCTTTCTGCATCTCACATGGCTTTGCAGTGCCTCCGTGATCGTCCCACCTTTGACCAAGCGACGATGCCATGTGACGACGTGTGATGACATCACGTGACCTCATGTGGTGTAACGTCACAGTGACGCAAAGATGACGTGATAATGACAACTGAAGATAATGACAACTGCTTCACAACTGAGGAGCGAACAACAAATTTCATAATTTTAACCATAAGCAGTGAGTGGATGACATTAACAGCTTTGCTAACGTCACAGTAAATGGCGTCAACCTGCCCTCTCTGAAACACAGGCTTGGAGATGTCCGTCATGAAACTAGCAAGAGTTGTGACATTCGAGCGACCAGTGAAAATTCAAGGTTGATTCGGAATCAACGAATTTTTCACAGCAAAGTACCGCGTTGTGAATAGCCAGCTCAAATATCTTTATTGTGGCACAGAGAAGTCGGGTAATCAATGGAGGCGTTAGTTTTAAAGCCAAACTTAAACACAGGAAAAAGACGAGCACTTTTCTACATGCTAAGGAATGTGGAAGTATTCAGACAGTTATTAAATATCGTATTAAGTGCGGGGACAAATACGCCTTTAGAATGACTGACGGGTTGCCATCTGGGCCACGAGATAAGAACGACTTCAAACGCTTGACGCATTCACAGGTCATCTAGCGACACAGCACCACACTCTAAATATTTTCATGCGTAGCAAGTGTGAGCGGGGGCGATTTTTTGCACGCCTGTTCTAAGCGAGGTGCGCCGTCACACTAAGCGCTCACGCTTGCCAACCGTGACTGGCGACCTTTCTAACGCTTAGAGAAGGCGTAAGAGAGGAGTTTTGCTTACCTAATGCGGCATTCTCCCGCTCCTTGAGATGCTTTTGTGACCACTAGAAATCATCTAAAAAGAAAGCTGAAAGAAGATATTTCTTGTGCTGTATGGGCTTCGAGAGTATACAGGGTGTTTCAAGAAATGTGTCCAACCTGCTAAAAAAATCAGGAAAATGCGATATTTGATTGCTGCCTTCAGAATCGGTTTTTCTGTAGTGGCAGGGATTTTAAGATGGTTAAAGAAATTATTTGGGACTGTAATTAAAAAAACAAATTAATTAACTTTTTAATTAGTGGAGTTAGGTGGTTGTGTCGAATGAGAGAATTGAAGTTCTTCATGCCAGAAACCCAACCCAATTTTGAGATTTTGGAAAAAGTGGTATCTTGTAATAATTACGAAGTAATGAAATTCAAACAAATTCAATGGCGAAACCTAAACAGAAACATGGAAGAACGCAACTGCCATATTCTTCTGAGACGTCCAAAATGAGTGAATGCCTTTTTCTGTAGCGCTAGGCATCTTAAGATGGTTAGAGACATGACTTGAGACAGTAATTAAGAAAGTTAAATTAATTAACTTTTAATTAGTGGAGTTAGGTGGCTGTGTCAAATTGGGGAATTGGTGTTCTTCGTGCCAGAAACCCATCCCAACATTGAGATTTCGAAAAAGCGGCCTCTAGTAATAATTACGAAGTAATGAAATTCAACCGAATTCGATGGCTTTCGCTGTTGAAAGCCGTTGCATTTCGTTGAATTTCAGTACGCCACAACAATTACTAGAGGACGCTTTTTCGAAATCTCAAAGCTCGGATGGGTCCCTCGCATGAAGAACTTCAATTCTCCCATTTGAAACAATCACCTAACTAAACTAATTAAAAAGTTAATTAATGTAACTTTCTTAATTACTGTCCTAAATGATGTCCTTAACTACCTTCAGATTCCTGCCGCTACAGAAAAAGCAATTCTGAAAGCCCCGAGAAAATATCGCATTTTCCTGATTTTTTGAGAAGGTTGGACACATTTCTTGAAACACCCTGTATATACTGATGCTCGGTATTAATTATCTGATTGCGAAAATCAACTTTCACTTTTCATCTTGTACATTTGCAACGCTACACGACGACAGCGTAAAATGAGCTTGCTAGCTGGGATATTTATATGATATACAGTTTAAAGTAGAGGTAGTAAGCAAGAAATAAAAGACCAGCTTTCATTAATTCACTGGCTACTCACTCCATGTTGTACCTAACAGCACATAATGCGTGCCTGCGCCGAGATCGGCAGTGCGTTCCGTACTTACGATGGAGCTGGCAAGCTCATGTTACGCTGTCGCAGTGGAATCTTCCATAGTTCACACATGCGCAAGATGAAAATTGAAAGTTGATTTTTGTAATTAGGTATTGAATGCCGGGCTCAGTATATATGCCCTCCAAGCAGCCGCCAAGCAACAACAAATACGGCACAACAAATATGTTCTTTCAGCTTTATTTTTAAACAATTTCTGACGGTCAAAAACAAATCTAATAGAGCATGAGAATCCTCCATCAAGTCAGTAAAAATCCTCCCTTACACCTTAACTAAGCATTAGGAAGGCTTCCAGTCGCAGATCGACAAGCACACATTGCGATTGCGGCGTTAGATCTTCGTTATACACCGTTCAAGACTGAGTAGTGTTAGCAGGAGGAAGGCGTTACGGATTGCCTATGAAACTTCGCTAGTGACAAACCCAAATGCCATGGAATGCATTGCAAGACAAACTTTAATAAAGCATCTTGCACAAGTGCATCTAGCGAATCCTACAATTAAGCTTCTGATGTGCACTTTTTCCGCACCATCACTTTGCGTTTGTCAAGAAAATTAAGTAAGAACGTCTGTGAGGATTGCTCTGACGTTTTACATTTTCAATCAGAGCTAGCTTGGAACAAAATCGAACGAAAAATTTTGACGAAGTTTGAGTTTGAGTGAAATGTTTATTCGCAATAACTTACAAGAATGCTTCCTTATACATAGATGAACACTGACCTGAGAAAAAAAAAACCGTCGGAACTATAAAATAGGCAATAGATGAATTGTTGATGTCGCTTTAAACCAGCACGTGGACTGTGCTATGTACTCCAATCAATCGAAGCGTGGTTTCGTCAAGAAATCGCGTATTTTTCTTGTTTTTTTTTTTGCACCCATGGAATTTTGTCGAAGCCGCAACGTCTTACTACTGCTTGAACGAAGCCTAGCAAGCGCCCGAAAGCAGCCGCATACGTAACGTCCTTTGCGTAATACACACACAAACAAAGCACCAAGGCTTTTTCCAGTGATGTGTCCGGTTGCAGCTTCACGATTTCTCTGCAGCATACCAGCTGCTTCACGTCGCCCCATAGAACGCACGGGCCAACGATGCCTGCGGGTGGAACCTGAAAAAATATAAAATTAACAAAATAAAGTGGTACCCGATGGAATGAGCCATTGACAAACATGACTTCATGTAGAACTACAAGTTCATAAAAATGATTTTATTGGCAAGCCTCACATTGCGATTGAGGCCTTAAATCTTCGCTATTCACGGCTCAGAACTGAGTAGTGTTAGCATAATGAAGGTGTTTTAGATTTCCTTCGTATCTTCGGCTGTGAGAAAACATTTTACTCACCGCTCAAATTAGAGCGATTTTTGAGAGCCTTCTCGGCAGGTACGTGTGATCGCCTGTGTAGGATGGCTGCGGCAGAGATGCCAGTGTCGCCGCTGCTGATAGGATCTTCCTGAGGCATTTTACGTTATCATCGACAGTGTTTGAATATCTTAACTCGCTATCGAAGTCAAGCTAAAAGAGAAAACATTGAGTTACAATTCACCAACAGATAATACAGTACATAATAAGCAAAACTTCATGGCTCTTTGTTGGTTTAATTATAACGGTATTGTGGGCCAGCAAGAACAGTGAAAACGAGTTTCGAAGTCTCAAATTCGAGTATGAGTTTTGGAGTCGCAATCTGTTTGGAGAAGAAAAAAAATGCTCAGATTATATTGGGCACCAGCAAAACCTTCTCAAATATTGCAATGTGAACAAATAAAGAGGAACATAATAAGGGGCAGGGCTGCCTTACCAGTTCTTCGTTCAGCAGATCGGCAGGTAATATCGCCACAAGAGACCTGCTCCTCAGGGTAAACGACGCTTTCAAGAGTGCCTTCACACAGGCTACATCTATTAAATTTTCCTCGTGCGCCTCTATTGTCTGCACGGATAAAAATTTCGAAAAGGTAAGATTTTCACAACATAAATTAATTGCTGAAGTCTGGCGAGTCCCTGTTTCCGAACATTGCACTCAAGCGATTTTCCGACCGTGTTGGATAAAAAATTGCACCTTTCAGACGCGAACTGCGTTTGCGAAATCATTAGTTTTGCTCGAGACTAAATGCAGAGAGGTTCATTGTTAGTCTAACATCCCTTAGGACGCAACTGTTAGCCACAAGAAAGGGACGTTGGGGTGCAACCGTTTATCAATAGAGAGGAACCTCTCAAGGAAAAAAGACATTGTGCCCACGGTGGGAACCGAACCACTGTTTCCTCGGATGAGAGCCGAGCGAGCTAAGCATTGTTGTGCAACTGTAGTGTTTATGGAAGTGGAACTGAGCATGACTTTCCCGCGCACAGCACGACTCGTCCTCATGCACGTTTAGAAAAGCGTCCGGTATTCTCAGTCGACGACAGCTCGGAAGCAACAAAGCATATCTCGAAGCAGCAGTCTTGGCATCTGCACGTATAGCGAAAACACTCATTAGCATGAACAACCTGTTGTCCTTATTTACTTTTACTATTTATGTCGTAGTCCCGCGGAATTCGATCGATGCAAAAGGACACAGTTCATTAAGCCGCAAAGACATTAGAGTTGGTCATTTACAGAGCAAAGCATGAAAGTGCCGAATGAAAGTGATTTTCGCCCCTCCGTCTTCTTGCTACCGAGGGCTTTAAGATTTAGTCCTTAAAAGCTGTACACGTCGCGCAGCTAGACGTTCCGCTGGGCAAACGTCTTCTACGGGGGCTAGCGGTCATTGTTGCCCCGAAAGGATGAATAATCCTTAGAATGCAGATTCATTTATTCGTAGTAGCTGCACACATATCCACAGAATATGTACTCAGCGCGTTATCTCAGAACTACTTATCCACAAAAAAAAGTTAACCAGGGAATCGTAGTGATCGCATTTCGCTGTATCAGTAAAGAATTCGTCGCGAATTTCAGGAAAGGCATTCCAGAGATAAGATTTTAGTTACTCCACTGAGAATCTCAAGAAGCACTTAGTTTTTGTTTTTTTGTACTCTATACATTTTTGTACTTTTGCAGTGAAAGGTGCAAGTCTGAACTGACGGTTTTAACACGTGTGCTGCTCTTGAGCCGTTTGGAAAAAAAACTGCTTTTCTGTAATTTGGTGTAATTTTCGTTATAAGAACTCGACCTGTTTGCCACAGCGCTGCCGCGACAGCTAACACAAACGCCCGTAGAAGCACTGGCTCCACGTGCTGGATCGTAGGTGAAACTATATTTGCGCGGTCTCACAGCCACGCAGATATAGATTACACACGACTGCGACTTCACGCAGCAGCCTGAAATTCTTGAAGATGACGCAATCGCATCTTACAATATAAGGTTAGGTTGCGGCACCGCCCACAATTAATTCCCCTGTACCCACAGCGGTCTCTTGGCGATAGCGGCTTCAGTATAATACTTAAAGTCTGATGCGATGCGCATTCTTCAGCCGAGAACTTCAGCCGCGATGTGCAGAACAAACACGCGCATTTTTTGTTGTGTCCTTTACGCGGTGAAATTCTAGAATATGACACATTTTCCAAGGCTTCGTAATGTACGCGTCGACTGTGTAGATTTGCGGTATACAATAGTGCCCGTCGTTTTCGAGGTTCTCCGCGGAGGACGGAGGGAGCAGACGCTGTTTGCCCCTACGCGCGAGGAGCCAGGCGGCTCCTTCATCGGCGGTGTCGCGCCTCCTCGCCTGATAATGGCCACCGACGTGAACCGCGACGCGGCTGCGAATAAAGCTAACCAGCATAAGACGCGGAGACCGGTGGAAACCTGCCGGCGAACGAGATAAACGACTCACAGCCATGACAGCCAGAACAACACAGCTTACTTCTTTCTCGTAATATTTCCCGGTCGACCGCACGACCCGAGTAAAATAGAAACTACAATACACTCACGGATTGAGACATCACTTTCTTTACTATAACGACTTCTATAAGCAATTGCCCAAATAGAGAGGTCATCTAGTCTCCAAGAAGCACTCGCCTCACCAGATTTTTTTATTGAAGTGTTAAATGGCGGTCCACACCTTTTAACTTGCCCAAAATAACTGCTTCATGTCGCTACCTATCTGGCTGCTAAAGTTAATGTTCGCTGTGATGCAAGTGTCCGAGTCAAAATGACGCCGCTACGACACAAACCGAAGACGCTGGAAACAGAAGTACGTGCATTACTTGGCCCTAAGTTTTCGCGTTTCAATCCGTAAGCACTATACATAGAGAACTTGATTTGACACATGCGAAGTTCGGAAATCACTAGGAAGATCTGCACAATACACTGAATACGTCGTTCATCGGAAAATATCTTTGTCATATATAATGAGCAAGGCCATCAGGAAATAATGTGCTTACCTTGATATTCCAGGCGACCATGCATGGCAGGCGAGCACTCACAGTAAGCCCACCATCCGGTCGGAATAGTCGAGTTCGAATAAATGGCACCGTGTCGAGCGAGAACCATGGGCATTCATTTGATGTTCTTGCACTTACAGCGTGCGGCACACCGCGCAGGTCAGTCCATGTCAAATTACTCGTAAAGTTGTTCCTTCTTCGCCGCCTTTTACCATCAGAAATCGAGCACTCCGCAAAGTACACACTTGAAAGGCAGATAAACACGACGCGCAAAGTGCCTGATCAGCCAATGGCATGGTCAAATTATATCGGTGGCGAAACTTTGAACGAAAAGTTGTCGAAAACCTATCGCCGCAGACATCAACGTCCGCCGTAAGATTCAAGCGCGACTAGGTGAGGAGGGGACACATAACGTGAACGAAAAACTCAATGGATCTATTTCGAATGCTCTTAATTTTATATATGCCAAAGTAAACTAGAAATTTACTTTACCGTTTATCTGACACTTGGCTAAATAACTGATTGCCTCATTTTTTGGTCGAGCACCATGAGCACCATGAATAGGGGGCGTATGCAGGCAGTCTGCTCTCTGGGCTTGTGTTTAGTTCGGCTCGTGGTTCGGCGCATTGTCGGGTCAACGAGGTATCACTCACTTTTTGCGCAGTTGTTTCGTGCGTACCTTCCGTAGGTTATATATTTGCTTATGTGTTATTTACTGGCGTGACACTTCAGAGAAGCTAAACAAGCCCACAGAATCGATTTTTCGACTTCTTCAAGGCCTTTGATTTAGTTAGTCATAAAATACTGCTCAATAAATTACATTGCTATGGTATTCGAGGCCAGGCCCTATCGCTTATGGACACTTACTTATCCAGCAGAGGACAAGTTGTATGCATAAACAACTCTTTCTCCAGTGTGAAACCTGTGCTACGTGGAGTGCCGCAAGGCAGCATTTGGGACCACTGTTATTTAACAAATACCTTAACGATATCATAAATATATCCAACGAGGCCAAATATATCATATATGCTGATGATACCAGTATATTTTTTTCAGGGCATGACATTAACGAGCTTATAAGAACGTGTAACAAAACAATGAAAACGCTAGGAAGATGGTCAGCAGCAAATACTATGCGTATTGACGAAAACAAAACAAAAGCTGCTATATCTCGAGCTAAGAACAAAATAATTCCATCTCACCAAGATATAATACTGAGTACTGGCAAAATTGAGATTGCTGACAATTTTAAATGTCTTGGCACAATTTTTTCCGAGAACATGACCTGGGATCATCATGTGGGATATGTCTTGCAAAAATTAGCTCAGGTAACAGGTGTAATAGGTCGAATTCGGTATTTGCTTCCAAAAAAAATTAAGCTTTTGCTATACCAGTCACTTTTTAACTCTCGTTTAAACTATTGTCAATTGGTATGGGGTACAACGACGGCTACTAATGTTGATAAAATATATATGCTTCAGAAAAGTGTATTAGGCATATATTCAATGCTCATTTTGTGGCATCCACTAGACCCTTGTTTTGTAGCTCAGAAATAATTAAGGTGCATGAGCTATATAATTATGCATTAATACATCTTCTTAAAGACCAGACGTGTGCTCTGTTGTTTTTGTGCTGGTCGGACCAAATATTAACGACGGACATTATCAGAGACTTCATTCGCTGACTTTGGAACATTTCTTTATCATTTTGTTGTGATATGTGCCTATAAGTGTGTTTTTGCATATGTGTGCCCGAGTGTTCTATTTTCCATGAACTGCCTTGTATGTTTTACTTTAAAATATGTGTTCAAGTTTCACTCAAGGGCTAAGGAGTAGCCGGCGCCATAATTGTGCATCAACATCTCCTTATATATCATATCAATAAAAAAAAGCCGAAAATCCAGATTGGAAACTCTTAGGCACATAAAAAATCTACGTAGTCTAGCCAACCTGCGTGCAAGGGAACTAAACTACCCCACTCGTCATGGTGGGAGGTTGAAGTGGGAGGTTGATAAAACACGGTTAAACTCCGGCAAACAGCGCTTCTCTTACACTCTTCCAGCTCTTTTGAATCACTATGACCTAAAAGGTTTTGACTTATTCAACTGCTCATACCACGACATGCATGAATTATTTGCAACGATATAATACTTGATCTCTAAATCAATAGCACATTCAGTTACATATTTTTTCTCTCAGTCCCAAATCAAAACTCTTTGATATATATTTGCTTCTTTTTCAATTGCATGTAGATACTTCTAGGGTTGTAATCTATATAATGTCTTTTTTTATGCAGTGTATTATATGTCTTATATTTTGTTTCTGGATGACAATCGCGTTATCACGTTGATGTTTTCTACGCAGTGTAATAATTTCGTTCTCAGTCTGTGGTTCTTATATGTATTAAAATCACAACTGCAATGTGTACGCCCTGTCAAGGCGCACTGCCCGTGAGGTGCCATATCGTCATGATTACCGCGGTGCTGCTACCGCTCCGACTTTTTACTTTACATTTATTTTTCTGCTTTCTTTTTTAATGGGTCTGTGAACTAGTCAAGCTGTTTTAAAACACAGCTTTTTTTCACAGCCATTTCTTTCTGTACGACAGAATGGAAAATAAACTTTGACTTTGACTTTGAGAATGTGAAGATAACCGCTGCTGTGACTGCAGACTGCTTTCTAGCGCACGGCCGGCATGCCCTCGCCTTTCGTGACGGTGAATGCGGCACGCTAAGCGAAGAAACGCTGTACTGTAACGGTGTGCCAAAGTGATACTTTCAAGGCTAATAATAATAATAATAATAATAATAATAATAATAACAATAATAATAATAATAATAATAATAATAATAATAATAATAATAATAATAATAATAATAATAATAATATCTGGGGTTTAATGTCCCAAAACTACGATATGATTATGAGAGACGCCGTAGTGGAGGGCTCCGGAAATTTCGACCACCTGAGGTTCTTTAACGTGCACCTAAATCTTAGTACACGGGCTTCAAACTTTTTCGCCTCCATCGAAAATGCAGCCGCCGCTACCGGGATTTGATCCCGCGACCTTCCGGTCAGCAGTCGAGCGCCACAACCACCAGACTACCGTGGCGGGGCACTTTCAGACTGCTGTCTCGCCTCAGTGGTTTCTTCGGTTGGGCAGCGTGTGTTTTCGAACTATTGTTCTATTGTGCTCGTGAGCCGTTGTATCATAATTTCTTCATCTGCGAAGTATTTATGTGTATATTGCAAATACACTATTTGGCTAATAAAACAAGCTTGCTTCCCCAATCTTTCTTGTTGATCTTCCTTTTCTCCCTCACACTCAAGTGGCTAGCCATAAAGACGCAATAAAGTCGTGTAGCTGTCACAAGCGTGTAAATGGTCAGTAATATAAAAAAAATATTGAATTTCGCGCCAAGTAATGCAAATGCGCGACGTCGCTACTGCTTCCGGTTGCGCCGTCATTTTTAATTTTTTTCTTTTGCTTGCTGTTATAGTTGTCCCCGCGATACGCAGATGGTGACAGTGGCAACGAGCCGCCAACTACTTCACACATGGGGTTCTATGGCAGTTTCGCTACCGGCTTACATATACCTTGGCCAATGGCTCCAACGGTTCAAACCTCGTTTTCCCGCCAAAATTATATTCTGAAGTGTGCGCCACCTTCCAAGGTTTTCGCATGAGAAAAAAAAATGTAAGGAAGGGCAAGCCACAGCAGCAAGTTAGAAGCGAGTAACGTCCACGTCACACGGCTCACTTCGGGATACGTATGAGGATATATATACGAGTGATGAGGAGAACCACGATCGGTGGCGCGGTCTCTTCCTGAGCGTGAGTTTTCCGGTTCTGACGCATGGAATCCTGGATCACGCTTGAAGAGAAAGCGAATGTTTGCTTTCTCGACCCGTGTCACGCTTGGGTGGAGGAATAACAACCTGTATTTTGAGTCACGTAAGGCTTAAAACGAATTTTACGACGCCGAGGAGCGCGTTTCACGCTTAATACGCGTGAAAATACCTAGAGTGTATAGATGCAGTAACTGTCTTGAGATGTTTAATGATAATAGGGCTTGAGTCTGAGGATTTATAAACGGGTAAGAAGTGCGTAGCAAAACAGTTAGCGATGGCTTTGACATCTATCCTATTTGAGTTTAATACTTCAAAGAATTTTCCTCTTTTGCTAGACCGTTTGCGCATATACTTCCAAAACTCAGCGGCCCGGACAGAGGCGCTTTTTTCTCAGAGTGAAATATATGAGCTCAGATGACGCTTAAATAGGCGTCTACAGAGAGTTCAGAAAGAACTGCATTCTTCCTTCCACTGACTAGGCGAAAAACTTTTTACCTGTGTGCGCGAATGTTATATTCTTTAGTGCACTTCAAAGTTCAGATGCGAACCAATGGCGATATTTACGGCGATTAGTTGTGAAATAAAGTAATGAAATTGCGCATACTGCCCAAAATAAGCTCCCCAATCTGACTGACTTGGTTACCAACATTGATTTTGTTGGTAACCAGTGACCAATCAATGGTGAAGAGGTCACGGTCCGCGCCACGTCCTTTTTGACGCAACGAGCTTTCACTAATGTAGAAAACACCGGGGCACTGACGGCGCATTTATATAACAAAGATGGGGACCGATCGAAAGAAAACGGAAAAGTGAAACAATAATGAGATGCCGAATATGGTGCCGACAATACAGACCGCGCGACTTGTCCTTAAGACGAACCCACGACTTGCGGGTCAGCAGCCGAGCACTGTAACTATACATTGTACTACCGAGGACGACTTGTCATATCGCACATGAGCTCTGGAGACGGAAAAACTTTGCCGCTGCGAAGCTTACATTGAAAATATTGATTATCAAAAAAGTTTCTTATTAACGTTTTAATTGTCAAATTCACGGCTGGTGTTTATAAGTAAACGTTGTAGGGGGGGGGGGGGGGCGTTGCAATATATGGAATACTCGTTTTCTAGAAGTCCAGAAGCTGGATACTTCATGGCTTTTGGTGAAGTTGACGTTGCATGTTAGGTTATCTAAATGTTTCGTTTGAAGACGCGTTGAAGCCAGAGGCAACACGACGTCTTCACTCGCTTCTTTCGACGCTTTTGGTGATGTCAGTGTTGTGACAAGAGGTGCATCGCGGTCGTCGAATGAGATACGTTCATGCTCACCTCTGCAGGCATGGCGCAATGCTTGCCAGTTGCATTAATAAGCGATATTTTACTTCACTATGTGAGTGTCACCGCGATGCAAGAAATCTATGGTCTTTACTTTGTATAGTTCTTTAATGCATTGCTATTGCTCTCACTACTTTGCTTTTAGGGCGAAACAGGCAACTTGTTTTTAGGTGTAGGTCGTATTATGCACTGGAGAAGGTAAGATTTTTGGCCGTGAACATATATGCTGATTTGCTGTGCGGGAGGCTTGTTGAAATAATCGCAGTAGTAAATGCTGACTTTAATGATGAGATTTATAGCCTCCTTACGCTATATCGCATGACAGAATGTTGCACTAAATAGTCGTATTTAGTTCGATGCTTTGTACAATCAGTTTACGAGGGCACCTTTCATGCGGTGCCTTCGCAATCTGTGGGTGAAATGAGAAATTGATCAGTCCTTACTTATGCTGTACAGTTTGTTGCGATTTGCGTGTTATATCTGAGCCTTATCCATGCTGACGAATTCTGGTCAATGCTGATGCATACCAAGATGTATGATTCGCTATGAGGAGCCCAAATGCGAATAAGTGCGGCTTCGTTGGAGAACACGCTGCGTGTTCGCACAAAGGCTCTATATAGGGGGCAGTAACTGAGACGACGAACCTTGCGAAAGTGCTCCCGTACGAATAAGTGTAAAATATTACACTTACATGTCAACGATAAGATCGAGCTATAAGACTTCTACTTCAAAGTCACCTTATCGAGAGCACGCACTGTCTTACGAAGGCCTATAGAATCAATTTGATTACCAGCGGCTCTTTAGAAGATGTCTGAATATCTAAGCAATCGAACATTTTTTTCAGCTACTGGGGTCAACGAGGTTGTAAAAAAGAGGGTAGAGGTATGCACATGCTCGTAATAGCGTATTCATGCTTTTATTGGTAACAGTTTGACATATATATCGTTGTCCCCTCTTCGAAACTGTTTCGCACTGACTTGCTCGATTGGACAGTTTATTCTGGACGCAGCTACACTCAGCAGTGCTGAGACACCCGAGTCTATATATGTGCCGACATTCTGTGCCCGTCCACCCTCCATTCTTTAGTGTTCTCACAGTTCGGGTGCGGTGCGCAACTCATTAAAGTAGTCTTTCGGCAATGCCTCCTCAGGCATTATAACGGGCATCCACAGACTCACGCCCACAGTTATTCATTGATTTTTGCGCTAGAACAGCCTGTGCTTCGACAGGGTTCTGTTTTTCCCTTGGCCTTTGGGGATGCTACAGCAAGCGGAGCCTTAAATCAATAAGCCAGCCTGCAGGGAGGCTTTGCATGAATGTGAAAGCCGATAGCTACTCCGCCACCGTCGCCGATGCTGTGTCTGTTGTAATCGGCCGTCCACACTGGAGTCCCATGTTTGACTGCTCGCAGTGGGAGTTGAGCAGGAGAGATGGAGTTGTCCTCTCTTATGCCGTGCACTTTGGCAGCCGCGAGCAAGATGCCGAAAGCTAAGCGCCTCCTGACATTGCGCAATACATTTCTTTCGCTCGGAGGGCATTCGGCAGGGCGCGAAGCAAGTTCAGAAAAAACTCACGCGCCTCTTTTTTTTTCTCTCTCTCTCCATGTGTGTGTCTCATTGGTTCGATCGCTCCTCTAGCGGCCATTTCAACACTCTGCCCTTCCCTTTTTTATTCAGAAACGAGGTAGTGACGGCTGCGCGACAACGTCAATTTGGGCTTGAGGTGGCTTAAAGACTGACAACCACCGAGATCATGTCAGATGTTGGTGAAAAAAAAAAGACCATAATCTATAGTCGTTGATTCGAACTTAATGTTCGTTACTTCGTGGAAAAATTGCACTCTTACATTGCGCAGAAAGTAATGAAAAAGGTTGCGACGCTTTGAGAGAGAGCGAAAGAAGCAAGAAAAGGCGAAGAGATTAACCAAAAGCATGTCCATTTTGCTGTCCTGCACTGCCGAAAAAGTAGTAAGACGAAAAAAAGAAACTACGAGAGACAGCACAGTTCCACTACACTTCAATGTGCACACCAGCCATACTGTAAGTCGCAAATACTTGTCAATTTGAAGTAACCTACTGATTCCTGCACCAGAAACGCACACGGCCATGGCTCAAGAATCCTGGTTCCCATAAACGGTCTTTAGTCCAGCTGTATAAATCCTGTCTGGAGAGTGGTTACGGCGGATGCCATGACAGGAACGAAAGGACAGGATATCTTCGGTAGTTTCTTTTATTCCAACGGGCGTAACACGTGAACGCGGTTCAGTCATATAGGGGTTGCTTCGCGGTTATATACTCTGACACTAGCACGAAATTCTTATCACGTGAACAAAGATTGCCGCACGTAAGTTAGGTCTTACTGAGTGCACTGTACGCATTGGTTCAAATCGCATTCATCATGATTTACAGGCTTCCATGCTTTATCCTATGGGCATTAAAGTACGATGTAAAGCAAGTCAATGTTATTCACTGCGAACTTTCTTTAGCGGGTTGCTTATACAGGGCATCAAGTGGAATGGCATAGAACTGCGACATCCATCATTTCATGATTGCATATATCATGCTGTTTCGCATGCTTGTTTCTGTGGGCTGCTTAAGTTCGATGCTTCAGATCGCTCTCTTTTACAAGAGACGGCGTGCTTCCGAGCGGCAACATGCTGAACATGCGCATAATATGTTGGTGCAC
The DNA here is from genome assembly GCF_013339695.2 of Rhipicephalus sanguineus. Classification (NCBI taxonomy): domain Eukaryota; kingdom Metazoa; phylum Arthropoda; class Arachnida; order Ixodida; family Ixodidae; genus Rhipicephalus; species Rhipicephalus sanguineus. The sequence goes on from NC_051176.1 coordinate 159,855,033, forward strand.
AGCTTACTGCAGTAATTGCGATAGTTTCGCGTTCGGAAGCATGATTTTCCTTTACTAAACAGGACTTGGCTTAACTCTATTACAGGAGGTGGAAACGAAACCCCGATAGCAGGTAGGTAATAATTTGGAAATATTTTGACAGTTTAGGCAGCTTGAGCTGCATACTTGGTCCATGGCCAACAGCAGACCTTCAGAAAAGAGCACTTGTCACTTCAAAAGTTTTTCGAAAACTCAATGCAGGAATAAACTTTAAGATAGCGACTTGTCATTAACGACGGGAGGGTCCCTTACTGCAGGAACCCTCTCGCCTGTGCCACCCGTCGAGCCCGGACCAGTTGGCGCTGCTCGACCCGGTCCGACTTCGAGGTGACCTTTCAATCAGGAGGTATGGGTCTGCCTCTGCTGCTGCTGTTTGTGTAGCAGTGATGGCTGCGATGCTTGCTCGGGTGCGCTTTCAGTGCAGTAGGAGGGGTACTAGGGTGCCTGGAACGTTTCAGTGTGGACAGACGTAGTTCTATAGCGTTGGATATCGTGCAATGGGATGCCGTTTGTGAAGGTATTGCTCTGGAATCGATGCCTTCGTCTCTTCTGAGTTTTGAATGTAGGTGGAAAGTGGGGAGGTTGTACCCCACGCGCAAGCGGATAGTGCTGCGACTCTGCTTGGTAAGTTACTGGTGTGGTTTTTGTTTCCTCCGCTAGTGTTATTGGGTGGGACGTACGTGTCTAAGATCCCGTACGGGGAAGCCCGGTTGACGCTTCCGAGGGACGCGGTGCGTGCCGCTCCATTACCCACGAGTCCCTCGTGTCCCGGAATCTACATGATAAAGGTGTAGAGGGGAGGTATGCCTCGGCGTTCCAGTATGTTGATTGCTCTGATGGAGATCCTGCCTTTCATGTAGTAGCTTGCGGCTGCGTGAGAATCGAATAAGGCCACTATAGCATCCTCGCTCGTATGGGAGACCAGCGCTACAGCGGTATTCTTGGCTGTGTTCGCCTGTTTGGCGACGATTGTCGCCAACGCCAGTGCCATCCCCTTGGTGTCTGTGACGCTGATTGCAAAGGCATTTCGTGCCGGATAGTACTTGGCTGCGTCGACGTAAAGCGCGTGGTGGTCATTAAGGCAGTTGTGTCTGATGACCGGTGTTTACCCTAGCAAGGGGTGTTCCTGGGTGGTGTTCAGGATGCATGTTTTGAGGGATTCGCTCAGATCCTTGACGTTCTCGGATCTCGAGCTGCGACGTGATCTTCCCCTTACGTTCGCATACTAGGTTGTGCGTCGAAGGATCGTGGGCGTCGGAAGATTTATCGACCTCTGGGTGTAAGCTTATCGTCCTGGTTGATGAGGTGCGCTTCGTCGTGTTCTTACCAGATATATGGAACACTCATGCGAAGCAGTCGGTCAGTGCAGGCGGTTGGGGGCAGCACTAGGGCGAGCGTGGTCTTTCGTAGCAGGAGGTTTAGCTTTTGATTCTCCACTGTCTTGAGGTCGCAGTATGGAGTTTCCTATGTTATGCGGATGCAGAGGAGGGATCTGTAGGTGTTCTTTGAAACCTGAAGCTAATACACTTCCTGTCAGTGAAAAAGAGCGATCACGTAAATTTCATTGGGAGCAACGAGGCCGCTTATAACACGAATAATAAGTACACGCAGGGCGCAAGAAAATATGTCTTCGTGCGCTGCCTAAGACATGCGATGCACGAAACCGGACTAGCACAAGGCTACAAAGCGCGACTCGTCAGAGGCGATATGTTGACGAGGAAATAGTTTTCCCGTTCATGACAAAAATGTTCATGGAAACTGCAGTGGACAGGCACGCGTGCATGTGAGTCTGGTCAAGCGAAAACTGTGGCAATAGAAGCTGCTGTGAACGCTGAACACGGTGCAACGCAGTGTCCGTGCGCTCTTTTGGTGTTCGCCAGCCGAGGCTTGGATGCAGTCCTGGAAACGCTGAGTTGGCTTGAGTTGAACGTCTCGAGACGTTCCGCCAACACCAGGCAACGGGAAGGAACTTGACGAAGAACCCGGAAGGAGGCTGCCGCGACCTTGAGCCAGGAACTCGGCTGCCCGCTACTCCTCGTCCTGGAGGCCATCATCTACCCGCCGCATCTGTTTCGCTCAGCCGTTCTACTCCGAACCACCGTTGTTTTCTTTTCCGAACCCCCGTGCAGGATACTCATTTGTTGAGCCTGTCTCTCTTGCTCACACGTGGCGCAGCTGCGCGTTATATTCTTCGGAGAGTTTCCATAACTGGCGCTCGCGGCCGCACTCTGCGTGTCGTGAGTGTATGACGACATTAATAACACATGAATCACATGACATGCCTATCACGTACGTCATGAAACTCTTTTCTCCCGTCACGTTGGGCGTATACCCCCATACCACACTATGTGGTATGTGGGTATTCGCCACACATGATATCCAAGAAGAGTGGAAACTGGCTGACGTTTATTTTAAGCGTCAGCCAGCTGGTCGCTGCCTAGGGTTTCTGGTTCCACTCTGCCGAGCGCACGTTAATTAACCGTAGCTGACACTCGCAAGCCCGCCAGGATAGGCACTGCCCAAATAACGGAGTGGAAGTTATTCAGAGATGATCTAAATGTTGAGACCACCATCGAGAACATAGACGACTGGATGAAGAATGTCCTCGACACGGCGGAACGTCACACCAAGAGAATTCAGCTGAATGAGGAAGCGCCAGCCGTTGACACGCACCTCCTCCATCTCTGGGGAGCCCAAAGATCTCTTCTCAGGAGATGGAAGAGACAGAAACTAAATGAGCAACTCAAGAAGAGAATCGCCCTGCTCACTGAACAAGCGCAGGAATATGCGGAGAGGCTAGGAAGACAGAACTGGTATGCATTCTGCGACGCACTACAGGGAACTCTAAGCACGAAGAAAACGTGGCACATCCTTCGCGCTCTCCTCAACAGCGGACCTACAAGGACGCAACAGCGACAAAACCTTTGCAGGGTCGTACACAACTACGCCGGATCAGAGGAGAACCTCCTTCGAGAGGTTCAGAAGAAGCTGTGTGGAGACCCACCCATAACCACGACGGCACACGACAGAGCCTACAGTGGAAAACCAAACCCCGAACTTGACGAACCCTTTACGGAGGCTGAACTCTTCGCAGCACTATCTACACTCACCAGAAACACCAGCCCAGGCAAGGATCACATTATCAACAAGCATCTTCGGAACCTTCCGCAGCAGGCCACCGAAGCCCTACTCCAGTATTTCAACAGATGCACGGAAAGCGGAGGAATACCGGCTACGTGGAAGCACTCGGAGATCACCACGATCCCGAAAGCCAACAAGCCCTTCAGCATCGAGAACCTGCGACCAATTTCCCTTACCTCGTGCGTAGGGAAACTATTCGAGCACATGGTACACAACCGGCTAACTCCGTACCTCGAAGACAAGGGATATTTTCCGAACACAATGTTCGGATTCAGGCAACACCTATCAACGCAAGACATCTTCCTTCTGCTCAAGGAAGACCTTATCGATCATCTGAGCACCAAAAGCAAATCTTCAATTGTAGCCATCGATATAAAGGGAGCTTTTGACAACGTCAGTCACGACGCTATTCTCTGCAATCTCGAACACCTGGACTGCGGGTCGCGGATATACAACTACGTGAGGAATTTTCTCACGCATCGCACGGCCACAGTGGGCATGTACAACCTCCGCAGTGATACTTTCCGACTACCGAGCAGAGGTACTCCGCAGGGTTCGGTCATTTCACCGTTGCTCTTCAACGTTGCCTTGATCAAACTACCCAGCCTCCTCGACGCTATACCAGACCTACGACATGCTTTTTATGCAGACGACATCACGTTATGGACAAGGGCCTCAAATACCGGAACGCAAGAAATGGGCCTAGAAGAAGCGATAGATACCATCGAGAGGTATTTACAAAAATGCGGCCTCCGATGCGCTCCCGAAAAGTCGGAACATCTCATCATGAAGTCTAGAACGAGAGGACGGCCAGCCGCCTACAATGAACCCGATCCCAGCGTCACCCTAAACGGAAAGCCCATCCCAAAAGTGGAAACTTTACGCGTGCTGGGGCTCCACATCCACAAAGATGGGTCCGGGGCGGCCACACTCCCTCGACTACACTCTTAAAAAAAAGGTTGTAGTACTTACTAACTTCGGTTTACTAACTACTTGTCACATATGTTACTACCCTGTTAGTAAGTGCGGTCAGTAACGGGGAGGTTAGTAACCGTTACTACCCTCGCCGTTACAAACGCACTTAGTATCGGTTACTACCCTTCTCGTTGCTAACTTGTAAAATAGGTAGTAACGGTTACTACCAAAAAAAAATTAAGTAGCCGTGATCCTTTCGCCTCTTTTTTTTATAACGGTCACTTCACGAGCATCAACATTGCGATATATCATTAGGTAATTATGCACAGCACGTCATGAATCAGAACAGCACACATACACAACAACAAGGCTACGCGACACGTATAATTCGTAAGCGTTTCCAGGAGTATATATAGCCCTACCTCTGGGATACGCAGCTGGTGCCGGTGGGCAGCTAGGCTTTAGGATAAATAGCTTAAGTTATGCGCCTATACTTATATAGCGTACAATTTTATAAGGTGCGCGAGGTGACATAGCGTAGGACTTTTAATCAAGCATATTAAGACAATCAATATGCTATGTATATTTTGCGTAATATCGTCTCAACATGGCCTAATATACAAGACCCAAGACGGGGTACTAAGCTTACTAATATCGCCTCAATGAACTTGAATCGATTCCCGTGCTAGTGAATAGGTTGTAAAAAGCTCGTAATAATAACTTCTAAGATTGGTTTAAAAAAACTCGTTTAACAGGTGCATGGCAAAAAGTTAGTAACGGTACGCAAGAGGTAGTAACCGTTGCAACTTTTAAGTGTCTGCTAACGTAGGTAGTAAAAGGTAGCAAAAAGATAGTAATGGTCCAAGAAAGCTAGTAACAGCTGCTGTTACTATTTGCTCGTGGTTACAAGCTTTTTCCTAACTTTTTTTAAAGGTGTGCAATCAGACTCAAATATCAATTCCTCTAAAAATGTTGGCCATACAAATTATATGTCTTCAAGCCATGATAAAAAAAAGTGAATACGAGAAGGGTTTGATAAAATATATTAAAATATATTAAAAACTTTCACTCAGTGAGTGAATGCATGTTTTTGCAGCACTGTGAAGGGTAATAAGCAAAGTAGCTTTTTGTTACTAACTCGAGTTAGTAACTTGGCTGTTTGGGTAGTAACAACACGCCTGTTGCTTTCGAGTTTGTAAATGGTTAGTAACTGTCTCAGAGAGTTAGTAACAGTGGCTGTTACTAACATTTTCCTTCCAGTTACTACCTTTTTACGAACTTTTTTTAAGAGTGTACAGCGCACGCTATCGCAGCTAACGCATCTAGTCAGGAGAATTGCGAACCATAGACGCGGCCTTAAAGAACAAGACACGCTACGTGTGATGCAAGCTCTCCTCAGCAGTCGAATAACCTATGGCACTCCCTATCTCGCGCTGAAGAATGCAGAGGTGGAGAAGCTCAACATCCTAATACGTAAGGCCACCAAAATCGCTTTGGGGCTCCCATTCACGGCTTCCACTGCGAAACTTCTCAAGATGGGCGTACACAACACCTGGCAGGAACTAGCCGAAGCACACAAGGCTAGTCAACTAGAACGGTTAAAGCTATCGCCTACTGGAAGATCAGTGCTTCAACGGTTGAACTACGGCGAAACTTTTGTAGCCGACACAGCCACGGACCGAAAAGAAAGAATTCCGCCAAACATGCGCGAATCTCTCTGCATTGCACGAATCCTGCGCAACATGCACCCTGCGCATCACAAGCAAAGACGACAGGCCCGAGTGAATGTTCTACGGCGAAATCACAGCCATGATCCGGACGCCAGATATACAGACGCAGCCAAATATCGCGACAGAAACGCCTACGCTTTGAACGTCGTAGATTCTCGGGGCGTAGAGCTCGCATCTGCCACAATTCACGCCCGAAACCCAGAAACTGCAGAAGAGGCGGCAATCGCATTAGCAACCACCACGTGCTTGGATGCAGCTGTCGTCTTCACAGATTCGCAAGCAGCTATACGAAACTACACCAAAGGTCGTGTGTCTGTACAAGCACTGAAGATATTGAAGCGCCGAAGCACTCCGATGCCGTACACTTGTGTGACATGGGTTCCTGGGCACGAGGGGCTGGAGGGGAACGAGGCGGCACACGCCGCAGCCCGCGATCACGTCTTCCGGGCTGTCCCCTCCCACTCTCCAGACGCCGGGACTGCGTCCGCGGAGGCTGAGCCCGTACCCATCACATACTCTGCAATACTGCAACATCAAAGGCTAGAACGCAGAGAGTACCCCCCACCACATTCAAAGCTCAAAAAAGAGGACAGAACCATACTCAGAAGACTGCAGAGCAACACTTACACCCACGGTATACTGATGCACAGACTGTACCCAACGTTGTATGACTACCTCTGCCCAATTTGCGACGTACCTGACACCTTGGCCCACAGGATCCTCGCGTGCCCGTGCAGCATACAGACAGACACAACGCCTTCGCCGAATGCCAGTAACGCCGCTCAAGAAAATGAGGACCTTCTCGAAACTTGGGAGGCCAAGCTCGCCTCAGAGGACCTGGACCAACAACGACGTCTCGTCGCCAGGGCCAAAGAGGCAGCGAAGGCCAGAGGGTTCCTGGAATGAGGAGACCTCCCACCTAGGGTAGACGCGGGACTAGCACCGCGACACCGTTTCGTGCAATAAACGTTTATTCCTCCTCCTCAGCCAGCTGGCGCGCGTGGCGGTGCAAGTTGTAGCGAGCGCCGGCCAAGAAACCACCGTTAACTTAACGGCCTACCGCTGCAACGGAGCCGGCTAGTCGCGGCCGCAGCTGATTTCGTTCGCTCAAACCACGGCTGAGAGCAGCACCTTCGCTGCGCGCGAATGCACCAGTTACGTGTTTTCTTTTAACACGAAAGTGTTTTATGCCGGAATCCACCATGGCTCCACTGACGCATTTCCGTCACGGATAGGACGTTGTAAAATATAAAGACTAATGTATGGCAAAGAAAACGTTCCGTCACCGCGAGTCGAACTTACGACCCCTCAATGCCCAGCGCGCAGCGCGAAACGACTCCGCCACAGACGGCACGTTCCTCGTAATACTAATGGCGTACTATTTATATACACCATTTGCCCGTGGCGGTACTCAGAGATCGGTGGCACATCAGCGTGTTTTCGTTATCACTAGCGAGATGGCGCGAAGGGCTCGAAGGGCGCGCCTTAAAGGTCGTCGCCCCACGCGTTGGGATGAGCGTGCGCCTTTACAGGGCGTGGTCGCTCGTGCGCTCATCTTGTACGTCTTGCGCTCTCACCGCAAGTTTGCGTTGAAGTTACAGAGAGCACGAAGGTCACTTGGCTGACTGCAGCGGCCGCTTTTGCGAAAGGAGCGTGCTGCTCGCAAACAAATAAGTTACAACTGTGACAGTTCGCGCTCATCCGGTGTATACTTGTGCGTTCGTTTCGTGCGTCCTCCTTTGTATTTGACCAGCACGCTTTAACTGTCGAGCTGTGACAGTTGTTAGTTCGCACTCATCCTGTGTATGTTCGTTCTGTGCGTCCTTTCTGCTTGAGCAGCGCGTTGCAAGTTTGGAGCTGCTTGCCGTTCTTCGCGTGACGTTACAGCTTGTTGCTATAGCATTCATTCATTCGCCCTCGGGGGCGATACAACGCACAACAAACGCTCAACTACGTCTGTGAAGACACGTTTTACTTTCGTGTTATACCGATTCCTATGACAGACTGATCAGCCATGTTTTTTTTTGTTTTTGTATTTCGCGGGCTGTCTTTGCAGCTTGGAAAAAATGGTATACGTGAGACTTTCTTTATCGCAAATAATGCAGTGGGGGTTTCTGAAGACGCTGTCGAACTTTGCAAGTCGCGTTTCTTGCCTAAAGTCAACAGTTAGCAATTTAATTTAGTTAAATAATCCTAATTAACAAACTAAATAAATACAAAACAAAAAAAAATGGTCTGTAGTGCTCAAGGTGACTATCAGCAATTTGCAACTGATTTCACTCGCCTGCCTCTAATATTGCATTTTTTAACCCTTGGCTAAAGATAGCTGGAACACCCGGTATATGGAGTTGGATGATTTGAAGCAAGTCGACATTCGGTATCGGGACGCCTTCTGGAACGACTGGCGGTTTTGATGCGTCGTGGCTTGGAGGTCTGCTTCGGGTGCGTGCCACAAGTATTAACAGTTCGGACTTTCTCCAGAGCACAGCGGAGCCCGCAGTTGCATGAGGTGGCGTTCCATGGTGCCAACCGCCCGCGCAAGACGCTCTTCCTGCTCGCCTGTGATCGCGCCTCCCGTGCACAGTGTAATATCATCTGCATATAAAGTGCGTCGTGTCCCTGGGTCAGTGTTTTGTATAACTCGGTGTTTTGCTGTGTATTTTAGGCCACGCAAGATATTTGAGTTTATATATGCTCATGCGTACTTGCTCTGCCTACCTGAACTCATGCACGAAACTTGGTACTTAATGTATATACTGTTTGATCACGTCGCCTTTACACATCTGGAGTTATACTGAGTGCCGCATCTTGAGACATTTCTTTTTCCTTTTCACTCTCTTTCTTTCTTTCGCATTTTTTAAAAATTTCTAAATGACTAACAGCAGCCGGTGCCACCCTCGACAGGTCAACCTATCCGCTATCCGATTCATCGGATAGGTTGGCGTGTCCAGCCATCATTTCCATAAAAAAATAAACGACATGAAAGTGAACTTGATAAACAAGGGATTATGTTTCTCACAGTCGTATTTGTTTTTTCTGAGAGTTATTGCTTACAAGTATTCTTTACAATTACGGCACTACTTGTAGCTTCCCTTTCACCAACGCCGGCGCGCAATCGTTGTAACATTCATCTGAGTTTTTACAGCATATGAACGCATCGACGAGAGGCAACAGGAAAAAAAAATGTGATCAGAAACGCTCCGCAACTTTTCCGCGTTGCCCCTGCAATATTGGGCATACAGGACACCCTAGGTTTCGCCCTACACTAAAAATAACCGGTTCTCCGTTGCTGCTTTATTCAATTGGCTATTGGCGCATATATATATTGTGAGGCACCGCTTTATTCGAGTCTGTCTCGAGCTTTTATACAATGATGATGATATATACAGATTAGGAAGTTGCACAAACGATGATGATATGCAGAGATGACGGTTTTGGGACGTTAAACCCCAGATATTATTATTATTATTATGTCGAGATGACAAAGAAGAGTCACTGATTTGTTACGCTCACACTAATTGCCCCTCGCGCTGGAAGCGGCCGCCTGGCCGCGTGACAGTATTACGTAAGGCGTCGGGTATACGGCTTTAAACGAGAAACATGCACTATTTCTGTCCCCCGGCAACGGTGATGGGAAGGAGTTGTAAGAGGTGAAATACGGTAATTAACTGGGGAGGTTTGCTCAACGAGCGTGTAAGGTCCAAGAAAGCGCCTCATGAATTTTTCGGACAAGCCAGGAACGCGCAGCGGAGTCCATAGAAGAACTTCGTCTCCAGGGGAAAAAATCACAGCACGGTGAGTGGAGTCGTAGCGAGACTTGCGAGCTTCCTGGGAGATGCCGGTGTTAATTCGGGCCAGATGACGGCAGTGTGCGAGGCGAGACAAAAAGACTTCGGATAAGGGACCTGCGGAGGGTGCGGGAGCCAAAAGGAACGAGACGTCCAGAGCGAAATTCGGCGAGCGGCCGTGGACTAGGAAAAAGGGAGAAAAGCCAGTGGTGCGTTGCGTAGCCGTGTTATGAGCGAACGTGACGAACGGCAGGATTGCGTCCCAGTTCGAGTGGTCGGGGTCGATGTACATTGCAATCATATCAGAGAGGGTGCGATGAAAGCGTTCTGTCAAGCCGTTGGTCTGTGGATGGTAAGCAGAAGTTGTCTTGTGAATGGTGTTGGCGGCGCGCAGAACCTGGTCAAGAATAGAGGAAAGGAAGACTTTGCCGCGGTCACTGAGCAGAACGCGTGGAGCTCCGTGGCGTAAATATATGCTGCGCAGAAAAAAATCGGTGACTTCAGTGGCAGCCCCAGATTGTAGCGAGGCTGTTTCCGCGTAGCGGGTTAGATGGTCAACAGCCGTCACAATCCAACGATTCCCATTCGATGTCACTGGTAGGGGGCCGTACAAGTCTATCCCGACGACGTCGAAAACCAAAGCGGGACAAGGAAGAGTTTGCAGGAGGCCACAAGGAGCAGTCGTGGGTCGTTTGCGGCTTTGACAATGGATGCAGGAAGCAACATATTTGGCAACGGCTGAAGAGAGGCCAGGCCAGGTGCAGCGACTTCGTATTTTGTCATAGGTTTTATGATAGCCTAGATGACCGGCTGTGGGATCATCGTGAAATGCTTGAAGAACCTCACGTTGTAGAGAACGTGGTATGATTGGTACCCATTTGTTGCCGTCGACGTGGTAGACATAGCGGTGGAGAACACCACCGTGAAGCTTGAACTGGTTAAGCTGTCGACGAAGTCGGGCGTTCGGAGGAGCAGAAGAACCTTCGATGCGCTCCAAAACAGTGCGGCAGTATGGGTCGGTGCGTTGGTGCGACACAAGTATGGATGGGCTGCCAGATCTTAGCCAACCAAGTGCTGCGATGGGTAAAGCACTTTCAGTGGCAGGAGGCGATGTAGAGATATCATGGCTGGGCAGTGGGTAGCGAGATAGAGCATCAGCGTCTTGATGCTTCTTTCCGGATCTATAGGCGACGTCGAAATCGTACTCCTGCAAGCGAAGCGACCAGCGACCAAGGCGGCCCGATAAGTTTTTTAGCGACGAAAGCCAGCACAGTGCGTTGTGGTCAGTAACGACTGTCAAGTGGCGGCCATGGAGATATGGGCGAAATTTTTGTACTGCCCAAATAACAGCTAGGCACTCCTGCTCGGTGATGGTGTAATTCTTCTCTGCCGCGGTGAGAGCACGACTGGCATAAGCAATGACTCGTTCTCGCGAGGTGGTGTCACGTTGCAGGAGAATGGCACCAAGACCATGACTGCTAGCGTCAGTGTGAAGGATGGTGGGCGCGCCTGGATCGAAGTGGCACAGTACCGGGTCGGATGTAAGGGCTTGCTTCAACGCCAGCAAGGCACTTTCACAGTCTTCGGACCAAACGAAGGGCGCGTTGCTTGCGAGTAGTTGATGGAGTGGAGACGCAAGCTCTGCGAAGTCACGTATGAAGCGCCGGAAGTAAGATGCCAAGCCGAGAAAACTGCGGAGATCTTTTTGACGCAGCGGACGGGGAAAGTCGAGAACGGCGGCAAGCTTCTCAGGGTCCGGGCGAATCCCTTCTTTGCTTACTGAGTGCCGTAGAACCTTGATCGTCTTGCGTATTTAGCTGGAGGCCAGCTTTTGCAAGGCAAGCGAGGACTTCTTCAAGACGTTGCAGATGCTGCGAAAACGTGGACGAAAAAACGACTATGTCGTCCAGATAGCACAAACAGCTTTTCCATTTTAGACCACGCAGTACACTGTCAATCATGCGTTCGGAGGTAGCAGGCGCATTACAAAGTCCAAAAGGCATCACATTAAATTCGTACAGCCCATCTGGAGTGGAAAAAGCGGTCTTCTCTTTGTCAGATTCGGACATCGGTATCTGCCAGTAGCCGGATCGAAGATCAAGGCTAGAAAAATACTCGGCGCCATGTAATGAATCCAGTGCGTCGTCGATCCGTGGCAGGGGGTAAACATCTTTGCGCGTTATTTTGTTCAGCGCACGGTAATCGACGCAAAAACGCACTGTTCCGTCTTTTTTCTGTACCAGAACAACTGGGGAGGACCAGGGGCTCGAGGAAGGACGTATGATGTTTCGTCGAAGCATGTCTGAGACGTTTTCCTCGATGATTTTGCGCTCTGCCAGAGACACGCGATATGGGCGCCGGTGAATAATACGGGAGCCGTCCGTCTGGATGCGATGAGTAGCGGCGGTAGTCATGCTGAGGACGGGCGAATTCACGTCGAACAAAGAACGGTGTCGATCCAACAGGGCAAGCAAATCTTGTCTCTGGGCAGGTGTCAGGTCAGGGCTTATGGTTGCCGACAGAGGTGTGGAAGAGGCATGAAGTGGCGGCGAGCTTGACTTTGGTAGAACAGTCGGAAGGGCAACAATCGCAACCGGATGAGTGTCAACGGCACAAGTGACTGTTGATCCACGGGGCAACATCTTGGGATCAGGTGTGCGATTTCACGCAGTAACGAAGGCAGACCCGTCGGTGAAGCGAATAAGGCCAGGAATAATCAGAATACCTCGACATAGGGTGTGGCCGTAACGTAAAATGAGCACGTCGCCATCCACAATGTTGCTGGAATTAACACTTATAATTTCTTCTTTGGATGGCCAAAGAACGTAGTCTGAAGCGGTGACGAGGCGAATGCGCTGTTCGTGCTGAGGGAGAGAGTCATCCGTGGCGTTCAGGTGTATTAGGCGCTGACGGCAAGATATGGAAGCGGACGCTGACGACAAAAAATCCCACCTCAAAATGAGTTCGTGGGTGCACTCACGAAATACCGCAAAGACAATGTGATGTCGAATACCATCTATAAGAACACGAACCGCACACTGTGCGAGCGGACGAATGACGGCGTTCGTCGCTGCACGGAGAGATGGGCCGCAGTAACGCGTGGTCACTTTTCGGAGGCGAGTACAAAAGTCAGCGCGAATAATGGAAATGGCAGCGCCAGTGTCCACGAGAGCTTCGACGCGTACACCTTCAACTAACACGACTAACAAGTTCGACGGGCGCTCTGGAGGAATTGGTGGCTGTCCGGTGGATGCAGTTTCCCCTCCTAAAACTGCGTCGGGGAGTTTTCCGAGACAATATTGTCTCGGAAAACTGCATCACCGGATATATATATATATATATATATATATATATATATATATATATATATATATATATATATATATATATATATATATATATATATATATATATATATATATATATATATATATATATATGTGGGTCATTCCATATCAGTATACCAGGGTAAATTTCCGACCATCTCCGATCATGCTGAAATAAATTGGGCTGGTTTTTGTGATTGTAAGGCGTTATATATATTGAGGCGTTATATTTCGTGAAAAAAAAAATTGTGTTCCCTAGTGGGCGCTTCAAACTTGGGGCACGGAAGTGAAACTGTGTCGTACATAACAATTTATACAAAATTACTGGTTTGAGCCACTACTAAGAAACAATTTTTTTCTCAATTTCAAGGCGCTGTTCTTTCATGATTATGATAGTTTGTTCATTTTTGTTTCAACTTTCATTATTTTTGGCCTTGACGAAAAGTAGCAAGGTTCTGCATGTTTAGCGTTTCTTAGAAAGAACACCGATTTTTCCGCGAGTAATATATTCACATTGAGGACTTTGTAGGTTCCTATAGTAAGTGATACAAATACTGCGGGATCGAAAGGAGAATAAACGTTGCCACAATATCGTGACAAATTTTGAAAAAAGAGCGTTTTGACCCATATTGCGGCTTCATTTTTCACAAGTAGTGGTACAAGTAAAAGTATGACTTTTACATCTTTGTGTAGTATGCTTTGTGGGCATGACGTACAGGAAGTTTGAAAAAGAGTAGTTTTTGTTTTACGAGAGAAAAAAGTTTTCCAACTCAACAACCATAAGGTCGTACGAACTTTTCCTTTGCCTGGCCTTCACTGCATAGCAACGTCAGCGCAGGATTCGAGCGGGGGCCTTTTCGCAGCAAATAATGCAGGTCATACAACTGCTTGCCACTTGTTTTAGTAATACTGCTGTATATATATATATATATATATATATATATATATATATATATATATATAGAGAGAGAGAGAGAGAGCATACCGGATACTACCATATGGTTAACCTCCCTGCCTTTCTCTTCTCTCTCTCTGAAAGCATGTTGTGAGCTATAATTACAAAAACTTCCTTACCTGATACTACGGGTCTAACTTTGCTCTCCACACTATACTTCAGCAAAGATCGGATAGGATTGGAAGCCTTCATTTCAGTATGATACCGTGATGTCAGCAATGCAGAAAGCAATATAACACGGGCGCTCTACTTCACGCAGCGTCTACGGGTTTCATGTTCATCTTATTACAGTATTTGGACCTAAAGCTATGGTTTTACCATGGCTACAATCTGTGATGGCGCCTCTGAGGACCAGCAAGTTATCTGACGCTGAGCTAGCAGAAAAAAAAAATCCTGTTAGCTGGAGCTCTCGAAGTTTTACCGTCCACAAAAATTTCGCGTGTTCGTTTTCTCTCCTCAATCAGACGACGTACAGACAGTTTTGGCGGCGGTTGCCTTGCGGGGCTAAGCAGCAAACGTACAGGCGCTCCTTATGGAACCTAAACTCATACCTAAACTGATAGGGCGAACTACAGCGGAAAAGAAGGTGGACAAAAGTGTTTTTTGCGCATGCTCAGAGATGGCATCGCCACTCGTCACTGAGTCACATCTGCGTATCTATCCCGAGAGATAACTGTTTAGTCACTTCATTGCTTGTTTTTGCTAGTTAATTGAATATTGGCTGACGAATGCGTTTCCACTGCTATTGAATTGCCATACAGCAAAATTTGAAGAATGCGCAGCTTTAAAATGACAAAAAAAAAAGGAAACGCGTGTAATAGCTGAGGTTTGCCATAACCTAAAACTGTTTATACTAAAAATAAACTAGGGAAGATTCGTCCCGCCGTACAGGGATATGTGACTACGTGTATATTGGTGAAACACGCTGACTGTGAAAATCGTATTAAGCAGCCCAATTATGACGTGAAAAAAGGCAATGTGAAGTCCAGTGCTTTGGCTGCGCATGCTGTTTCAGGAGGACACGCAATCGACTGAGGGAAGGCACGTGTTCTCTCTGGAGAAAAGGGACTATCGGAACGCCTTCATCTTGAGTCTCTCATGATCCAGACTACACATTACACTCTGAACAGGAACGATGGCAATCTGCCTTCAGTGTGCACGCTTCTTGAGTCGCATGTTCAAGAAGATCTAGACAAACTTCTCGAACCCATCGGTCCTTCTTTTTTTATTTGTTTCTTTCTTTTTATTAGTGGCACGAATACCGAATGACGGTGTTTCTTATCGTTCCAGATCCCCCTGTCATTTGTTAATTGAACTTGTCCGAAAACCTTGATGAAAATTTTTAAAATTGAAAATGATTGGGATGGGTTAAGGTAAGGGTTGTACATGATAGAGTGAACATTAGGTATGCCATAAGTTAAAATTGGAGTCATATAGTTAGTAGAAATTACTATTAACAACAATTACATATAAGAAACCCATTGCGTCGGGCTCGTTGCGGCCCCTGGCGAATCATCTCAACCACCCACTTCTTTAAACGTGGCTTTGGCAGCGCACGAAACATTGTTCACTTAAGGAATACACCAGGCCACACGAACGCCGAAAACGTGTATAAAAGGGATGGAATGGCTTAAGTTAAGAATTGCATATGATAGAGTGGGCATTAATGTATGTCATAACTTCAAGTACGCTAAAGGACCACGAACGTCAGGCGTGTTGCCGTCCCACCTTACTCGACGCACGCTCTCTCTCTCTCGGTCCTCCCTCCCGTTGCGCCAGCTATGCGTCAAGTTACACAGCGTTCGCCTTACGTTTGTACAGGTGCTCCAATAGTAAAACGGAGCACGTGAGCTGTGGCCAAACGGGGCGAAACTAAAGTCCCTTAATATATAGAAAGTAGCGACACTCTCCTCCATATCCTCTCCGAAGTGTCCAACCCTCCTTTCCCAAGTGTCCAAACCTTATCTATATCCTCTCCCAAACGGCCACCGTGCGGGCGCCGGCCCTATAACCCGGCTCCCGCCACTTTCCTATCAAGAATGCTATGTCACGCTGATAACGCGTGCGTTTCCCGGGCGACGGCCCGTGAAGCGGGAGGTGGAAGGCGGGAGAGGAGGGTACTCGGCGCGGCGGCTCGGTTAAAAGAAAGACGGTACTTTCCCAAAAATATCCAGGGACTTTAGGCGAAACTGCATGCCAGCGCGCTCTGTCAGAAGATGCGCCGCAGATGGCGAGAGTGCGTCGGCATATCCAGCTGACACATCCAGATATTCTGATGCTTGCCTTATCGCTGGCTCGAGCGAAGCCGCGCCACTACCATCACTGCTCGTCAGGGGCGAAAGTGGTGGCATTCTTGGCGATGCAGGAAGCGCATGCCTCCGAAGATCTCGTCACGACGCGAGAAAAGAAATACATACAGCAGTGTTGAAAGTGTACCCTGACGAGCAGTGATGGTAGCAGCGCGGCTTCGCTTGAGCCGGCGATAAGGTGAGCATCAGATTATCGGGATGGGTCAGCCGGATATGCCGACGCACTGTCGCTATCTGCTGGGCATCTTCTGATAGAGCGCGCTGGCATGCAGTTTGGCCTAGAGTTACTGTATATGCTACCTTTAGGTAGCAGAGTTGCGCATCTGTCTTCCAACGCCGCTAGCAACCATGCATTGCGGAGAAGCTGCCGCTTGGGCCAATTTGTTGATTTCTCGACGCCGCCGCTGCAGCGAGCTGAATTAACACTAGCCATCGACAGCCAATGTTTATCGTCGGTCTTCGACACGCCAGACAGGTTAATCGGCGACACGGTAGGCATGTCACCTGCAAAAACGAAGTGCGACTTCACCGCATAACTGTGGTTGCTAGCCGGACCTATGCGCAACTCTGCTACCTAAAGGTAGCATATACAGTGACTCTAGTTTGGCCTAAAGTCCCTGGATATTTTTGGGAAAGTACCGTCTTTCTTTTAACCGAGCCGCCACGCCGAGCACCCTCCTCTCCCGCCTTCCACATCCCCGCTTCACGGGCCGTCGCCCGGCAAACGCGCGCGTTAGCAGCGTGGCATAGCATTCTTGATAGGAAAGTGGCGCGAGCCGGCGCCCACACTGTGGCCGTTTGGGAGAGGAGATATAGAAGGTTAGGACACTTGGGAGAGGAAGGTTGGACACTTTGGAGAGGATATGGAGGAGAGTGTCGCTACTTTCTATATTAAGGGGCTTTAGTTTGGCCTAAAGACTTTAGTTTGGCCTAAAGTCCCTTAATATATAGAAAGTAGCGACACTCTCCTTCATATCCTCTCCAAAGTATCCAACCCTCCTCTCCGAAGTGTTCAATGCTTATCTATATCCTCTCCCAAATGGCCACCGTGCGAGCGCCGGCCCTGTAACCCGGCTCGCGCCACTTTCCTATGGAGAATGCTATGTCACGCTGATAACGCGCGCGTTTCCCGGGCGACGGCCCGTGAAGCGGGGAGGTGGAAGGCGGCAGAGGAGGGTGCTCGGCGTGGCGGCTCGGTTAAAAGAAAGACGGTACTTTCCCGAAAATATCCAGGGACTTTAGTGCGGCCCCGTGTGGCCACAGCTCGCGTGCTCCGTTTTACTTTTGGAGCACCTATATGCTTCCCAAGCGACGCTTAGCGGCGCTGCTGCTCTTGACAGGCAGCGCCATCTCTGGCAGAAAAAGAGAAACTGGGGTGTTAGCAGCGCGCGTTTTCCCTTCTCTCCACCGCGTTGCCGCTCGCTTTGCACGTGCAGAGCTCTCGCGGTGCACTTGCGCCGCCTCGAAATGTACCGCTTGCAGTGCGGCTTTAAAAGGATTTTCAAGCTTGACTGGCACTTCCGAAAAGTGAACTTGATAAAATGAGAAAGGCTATCGTCAATCACGTTAACGGTGAAGAGCAGACGATCGACAACAACGACGCCCAACTCAAAGCGAAATGCATTTCCCAAGTCGCGATTACACCGTGTAGGACGTATACCTCGAGGTAAGTCTCATTCTGTCATGTTAAAGATGAATAATGGTCCACATGCACTCCGAAATGAAGCCGTACACGCTATCGATGTCCTGCGACGTGGACTACGAATCATATGATTGTTGTTTTGATATGGCATGCTTACAGTAGCAGCCGTGTACTTTCGTGAACAAACGTTTGCGGCGTGCGAAAAAAAGATTATACGGCCATGGCACTGCTTCCTGAGAAGGTTAGAGTCAAGTCCTCCGTGCCGCTGGAGAATCACCCGCCGATTAAGACGCGAGGCAGCTAGCTGAGCTTTAACCACTGTGAAGCAAGAGGAACTGCTCGCCCCGTTTTTTCGGCTCTCGCGTCATGCTTGCAGTCTCTTTTTATGATATCGACTTGACAGGCGTATAGAACCTGCTGCGTGAACGCGGCTAGAAAACCGCACAAAGTCAGAAGGTGGTTACTTCAAGGTTGCAATTGCAAAGCATGTATTAAGTGCCAGTTATATTTAGCGGCTTAAATATATATCACCCTAATAAAGTGACAAAAACAAAGCAAACCTGCAGAACGATATCAAAGCTTGCTGCAAATGCACAGACGTCCGTTCGGGCGTGATAAAGCAGCCTTCCCGACGCGTGAAATGCAGGCGCCGAACTTCTGACAATGTGCCGAGTTCAGCTGAATTCAACCAACCGCGCAATGCTAACGGTATAACGCGAATGTGAACGTTCAAGAGCTTAACCGGAAAATCGCCCCATAGTCTCGTGTTCTATGGTCAAAATTGAATATGCATGTCGAAATTTGTTAAATGCGCTGTTTTAAACAGATACAAGAACGACCAAACGCGTCGCATGGTTGAGGCTCGGCATATCAATAGTAGTGGAAGCATTCTTCTCTTACGTATGGTTACTAGCGTGAAAAAAATAAAGGAAAATCGCCCGCATCTTCCCACGGGGGAACTCAAGTAAATGCGCCGCAGAGTGGTGGGGGTATCGCGTGAATGTTGCGTAATTGGGTATGGTTTGAAATGCTTAATTGTTACACGATGCGCACACCAAGTACGACTTGAACGGCTCCAGCGTGCACGAAGTTCCGGGTCCGCAGCTCGCTTCAAACGCTCGCGTTCAGCGTCGTATGCTCGTCCCTTCGCAGCCTTGTCTTCTGCGTTGTTTACTGTTGTTGACGCCGACGATGCTGAGGGTGGGGTAACGTTGCCTTCAACGAGTGGTGGGACGCTGATTGAAGGTACTGTTGCTTCCACCGCATCTACTCGAGTCAAGCAAAGCGTCAAGTCAAGCGAAAGCCAAGTAAATACGCGCTTGACTTAATTCCCAAAGCGCGCTCCGCCGATTATATACACACCGCCCGCGTTCGAGGGAGAGGAGAGGCTTGCTGCCGGCACGAGACAAGCCGAGCATGCGCAGTGGGGATGTGGACGGCGCCGCCGACGCCGCAGGTGCGACTAAGAAATGCTCCGCATTTAAAAATCCAGATACCTTCCACTGCTGTGAATAAGGAAGCCAGCGGCCGTGGTTGCACGTTCTGCGGCAACAGCTTCACGTCGTTTTCGCGCCCATTCGCGCTTCTGTGCGCGTTGGCGCTTCTTCAATTTCCGCTGCTCTTCCTCCGATCGAACGACAGACGTCCGCCCCATAGCGAGTTCAAAGGGCAACAGCGCGATCTCTACGTCACGGGACAAAGGGACACATAGATTTGTGGGAAGTGCCGCCGCCGTGTATCGCGACACTTGTGAAAGAGGTATTCACGGTTGCAAGGTGGGAGGGTAACCTGTGGCGAGGGGCACCGAATATTGTTCTACGCGTCTTTTGTCTACGGACTAGTGATGCAGAACTATCGATACTATCGATAGCTGAGCCACGAATTATCCATGGTAAAAAATACTATCGATAGCCCTATCGATAGTAAATTCGATGGTACTATCGACAGTATAAAATCAACAGCGCAAACTCATTGCGAAATAAACTTGGTTCCCCGTGCGTGGTACATAGTGCAGCCGGAGGAGCAGGCTGAAAGACAAGAAAGTTGACATGCTTGTGTTCTTCACCGCGGTGCTTTGCTGACACATGAGCATAAAGTCAAACTTTTCAGCTGTAGAGGAAAGGAAGGTGTTACATGTAGTGGAACTACGCGGCTTCCAATTTATATTGCCTTTTATGATTTCAATATAAAAAATATCCAGAACTAAGTTTGTTATTTGTAAGTTGTAAATGGTTGATTTTGGATTTGAATTTATTGATGGACATATTCACCCATTTTCACTGCGGAAATAATCTACTCTTCTTGCTAAAAATTGCTCATAAATCAAGCGCAGCTGACTATCGCTAATATTTTGGCAATATAGCCGGCCGGCAACACCATCATTATTCACACAACTATCGATAGTATTGTCACGTGGTTGGGACGGTGAAGAATGCTGCAGCAAGACTGTGAAATACGGAGCTCTTTATTTGGGCGAACTTGTGCCCAGAAAATCAAAACTCAAAATACAATTGCGATACACGCTGCGCACTGATAGCGGCGAGAACAGTCGTCGGCCGTCGACTAATCTGATCATCGGTGGAACGCATCGTCTTTTATACATCACTCATCGAACCTTCCAGCGTTAACACTGGTGCTCGCGTAAGCTCTCGAATAAACTTGACTATTCGCTCTTAATCTAGTCTAGTCTATTCGCTCTATCATCTTAACAGAATTATATCAAACAATCATGAAGCTTCTCAAACATTACGGCGCGGTCTGCGTCAAACGTTGACCACGACGCAGTGCGCGCGGAAGCGGCGGTCGGCAAAATGGCGGCGTGTGGCCCGCGTTCGGAAAGTGTGGCCGTGGTTTACTCTACATTGATCGACGATTACATGATTGTGCGCCTGCTCGAAGAGATTATAAATCACATGTGCGTGTAGACCAGCACCAGCATGGACTGCTACGACACGGAGAGAAAAAGGAACGCGTGGGAAGCCTTCGGAATGCGCTCTCGTAGGTCCATGCATGATCGGCTTTCTTTTCCGATGCAACCTATTTAGCTACTTTGTGGTTCCCAGAGCGTTTAACGCAATGCTTGTGGGGAAAGTCGTTTCCGATGGAAGGTCACACAGTGCATAGAGCGAGAAAAAACACGCGCATCAACCAAAAAGCACTGGTAAAGAAGCAAAGGACGAGAAGTGTGTACGAGTCAAACGAAGAACGCGGAGCCGCGGACATGTTCGACGAAGAGAGTGCGCATGCGCCACTTCGAAGGTGATCGTCGCGGCAAGGTGCGCGCGCTGGAGGAATTGGCCGCCGTCGCTGGCTGCGCGTACCCAGCGTATCCGACCTCGGCGCGCGCGACCTGATGCGCCGAACATGCCGGATTATATCTAGGCCTTCACAGTCTTTGTGGGTGAAACCCAAATACATCAAAACAAAACAAAAACTAGCAGTTCCGTGTGCGAATACAACCGATGAGCGAAGCTCCTTAGAAATGTGACGCAAACGGCTGTGCGTCTGATCTCGCTGCTGGCTTTCATGAAGGCGGTAGGGTGGCGAGCGGGTTGGGACAGCATTTGCTGCACTCGGTGGCGGGAACGACTGAGCGAGTGAGTGCGGTGCGCGCAGCACAGGGAGACAGGTAGGAGAGGGGGGAGCTTCGACGGCGGCGACGGAACGCCGGGCGCGACGTTTGGCGCGCGCAGCGTTTCATTGTCCTTGCGCCGCCGCCGGGTGGGGAGACCGTCTGCTACTACCTTCGACAAAGCACTCGTAGTGTACTAGAATGATGGTTTTCATTTCACAATCCACGATAAAGGTGGTGAAAGTGAACATGACCATTATAACCAGTTGTGCACATAGCTTATTTGCTTTACCTTCTAATTTCTGGCGCGCTAGAACCAAACCGCTCAAGGCCTAAACATTTCTTCTTAAATCACCGGCCACTGCAACCTAAAGCGATGCTTAAAGAGAAGGGAGCTTCGACGGCGCGGAGGAGTGCCGGCCTAAGGAGCTTCGCTCCTAATAAACACGCGTGGCAGTAATATCGACATTAATATTAAAGGGCCCCTAAAGCACCCACAGGTCGAAATTTAGTTGTGGTGCTGCAGTTGTGCACAAGTCTTCTACAAACACGCAACCGCGAGAATTTTTCGAAACGGAGCCTTAATAGCAGATTTGTACGCGCTTGATGATCCAAAAGCGGCTCCACTCGCTTCGCTCTTTCCTTAAGCTCGCTCCGTTCATCGGCTTGTCTCCCCTCCTAGCCGAGTGCTTCTCTCCGCCGCGCAAGGAGGAAGAGCGACGAGCGCGCGTACCTGCGAGCAAACAGGTTCTTTTTGTAAATGACGTGACCAGACTCGAATGCTGACGTCATGGCCAACGCTGGGCATTCCTGACAGGCCCGGAGAGGAGAAGGGATCGTTTGTTGGAATTTGTGGCGCGCGTCGCGGCTCGTAGCTCTGCCGCGTTTGGCACTGTTTATCATGACAGCATTCTGAACTCGATGCGCGCGTTTACTTGAAAGATTAAAAAATGATCGGAGGTGGTTTAACAAGTCTTTTAACGATGGTAACGGAGGACCTTTAATTATGGTACTACCGACTGCACTATCGCCAGTTTCTTTACACTGTCGATAGTTTCAAAAAAAAATAAAAAATAACTACTGATGCTATCGATAGTCAATTTACCGATAGTTCTACATCACTACTATGGACACGATCCGTCAGAACCTATACCCATATACTATAAAGAGTATGTCGCTGTAAAGAGTTTGACGCTAGCGCGCCCTGTCCCAACGTTTTTCCTTTAGGTTTTTCGCGTGTATGTCACGGAAAATGAGTCGGAACCAACTAGCCCAACTTTCTTCATTATGTAGTGGAAGCGCATGTGTGAGCCAGTCTTCGATTGACTTGCACACTGAAGAAATAAAGTGAGAAAACAAATATTGATCCCGCGAACCCGCACAAGTGCTTGATTGGTGGGCGGCGCTGCTATACCTAAGCGTACCCAAATAACTTTTGTTTACTCTCTTTACCACCACATGCAATGTGCCCTTTCGTTTGATGGTCGGTGCTTGTGTTTGCTTCTTTCCTCTTGTATCTGTGTCTGCACGCCTAAGCTTGTCACAATGACAATGTCATTACTTAGCTGCACGGTATAAACCGTTCAAAACTTACCAGTAAACATTTTCACATGAGGGGGAGGAGGAACCAATGACTCCAGGTTTTCTCGCGCTAAAGACTAGCAAAACCACTTTGGAAGCATTGTGACACGTGCTGATCAACTAAATCGGCTCGCTGGTGAAGCCATGTAAGCGTTCTGCTTTCTGTTGCTGGCACGAGACACCGATGACCGCAAGGCCACTGGCAACCCTCCTCATCGCACCAGAGTTGTGTGACCTGGTAGCTGCAAGCACAATGTCTCTGCAGTGCGGCAGCAGCTGCCTTCTTGCTTGCTGTGCTTCACCAACCTTTAAAGTCTCTGTATAGCTTGAACTCCGTCCGACAGCGACACTACACCTCGCCATCGCTGTCAATGCTGCACCCTCCGACTGAAACGGCCGACTTCTTTCTTTATACTTACTTCATCGTGTTAAGCTATGATTTAAAATACAGCAACAGGATGGGTAGGTGTGGGGCCAGGAGTCCTATTGTTCTTGAGTAAGTGCCATTTGTGCCGTTGCACTGAATCAATGATCGCTATTTCATAAGCATAATAAATGTGTTTTTCTGGAACACTTAAAAAAGAACGTTTAAAATTCAGACATCAGTTTGCAGAATATTTTTTTTTTCCTTTAGACATTTTGCCACCACAACCTGTTTCCTACTATAGAATGTGTGACAGATGTTGAAACTCCACGCAGGGAACTAAACCGTTTATTCGGTAATCTGCTGCCGATGTTCTCAGTGGACATGAAGCTCAAGAACTGGCAGGCTCGATATCATTGCTAGACTCTTGCATTTGTCTGCTTGAGTTTAGAGCCGTGGAGCACCTTCCCAACAGCTTATAGCGTTATCTTTGTTAACGCGATAACGTTAAAGAGCTCGTTTCGCTGATATTCCGGTGTCGGCGTCGGTGACGGCGTCGTCGGTCATGAGCGAAAAATCATTATCTTGTTCATGACCGAAAAATAGAGAAAGATGAAAATAAAATAAATGATAAAAATCTTGGGGTTCGAGTGACAATCGAACCCAGGCCGTCTGCGTGGCAAATAGTTGTTCGACCACAGAGCCACGCTATATCTTCAAACTGCATCGGAAAACAAAACTATATGAATGTCATATAGGCGAAATAGTCTCCTTAAAGCATATAATATTACATGGAAGAAGCGTAGAATCGTGACAGGAGTAAAAACATGTGAATTGCGCAACGAGCGGGTGTTTTAAAGGCCCTCCCACTGCAAAGTGCTCAGACATATTTAATCACCATCATTAGCAAAAGCATCAACAAAGGGAACAGCTGCGTAGGTTCGCGTGTTGCCTTACGGACGCGTAGTGGACCCTTCGCCGATTCGCCAAAGGAAGAATTATGACGTAGTGGGCACTGCGCAACTGTACTTGTAGTAGGCATTGTATGATAGCTTGAAACGGCCATTGTTATGCATGCGCACAATCGTTCGTTTCCTTACGGCACGGTTGAGGCATGCACCCAGAAACGAAACCAGGCTAGTAATTGAGAAGGCGATGCGCACGGGGCCCGATTACGCTATCGCGTTCTACTCTTAAAGGCGAAGCTCAAACGTCCTCCGATTGTTTTGGGTTGTTGTAGTAGAAGTCAACCCAAAACAAACCCAAATTAGAAGGTTTTTGTGTTTGGAGCTTTGGAAAAAAATAGCTAATTGCTACCAGCAACTAGCGATTTTCTTTTTTTTCGCTGCGCCACTATTTATTTGACGCGATACCAAGATTTTCTCTCCATTTTTATGAACGTGGAACTAAAGAAACAGTCCACCCACTGAAATCCAAATGGTTCGGTCCTTGGCACTTTGATACAGTGACTACCTCAGTGGATTGCGCACATTCAATAAGTTTACATCGTAGTGCTAAAGTTTTTGTCACGTTGACTTCTTCGTGGAACTTCGTTCGCCGGATGTCACCTTCATAAGATTCTGAAGGCCCAAATAAACTAAATACCTGAGCCGGCGCTCGTCCAGGTCTCGGCATCTGGATTAGACGCTCTCAAGTCGACTTTACTGGACTGACGTCAGTGGCGTATTGTCGATCAAAGTTACATATTGTGGTGACACAAATGACTTTCCACTATTATATATCCTATAATAGTGGAATATCCCATAATTTCGGTGCGCGAGTTGGCTTCGCAGTACCGCTTCCCGACATTGGAAAGAAGGCAGCTTCACGGCAACGCGCGGGATTTTTCTTTCCAGTTTTTGTTTTTTGACGTTTGTAGTTGTGCCAGGATTCCACATCCAGGCGACACCCGGAAACGTCAACCAGTCTAAAGGTGCGCTGCCGAGCGTCTACTTTAGCGGACTTCGGCACATTATGGAGAAAAGGCGTGACGCCACGGCATGAGGTAAACAAGGCTATATAAACAATGCTCTTAGGTCTCCCCAGTCTCCCCTGAAGAAGGGTCCGAGTGGGACCAGAAACGTCTGGATTGTTTGTTTTTTTGTAAAGTAAAAAAAATGTTACTTTTATTCTTTAACGTTGGTGTCCCTATGTTTCATGCATGAATCATGACATGCACGTCATGTAGATATGTCATAATTTACATAACACGCTATTGGGGCTCTCGTGGCCGTGTTATTCATTAACTTGATATATACCAAAAATCGGTATGGGACGACATGAGTGCACGGCGAACATAAATGACAGGTTGTAACACGACAATCGTGACATGCATGTCATGTACGTCATGATTTACATGACATATTCTTGGTCATCTCACACCCGTCTCTATAACCAGATACAACCAAAATTACTAGGGGATGGCATGAGTGTATAACAAAAATAAATGAGAGGTCGTAGCATGAGGCAGGGGCGTAGCCAGAAATGTTTTCGGGGGGGGGGGGGGGGGGGGGGAGGGTTCAACCAGACATTCTGTACGTTCGTGCGTGCGTTTGTATGTGCGCGTGTTATATACGCAAGCAAAACTGAAAAATTTCGAAGGGTTTGAACCCCCCCACCCCCCCTGGCTACGCCCCGGGCATGAGGATCATGATATGCATGACATGTACGACATGATTTACATGATAGGGCCTCCGTGCTGTCGCGGGCGCGTCATTAACTTGACATACCAACATTAGGATGACATGCCATTGGTGTATGAAGAACATAAATTACAGGTTCTACCATTCAAATCATGTCATGCAAGTCCTGCATGACATGATTTACATGATGCGGTTTTCGTGCTCTCGTGGTCGTTTCACTAACTTGGTATATACCAAAATTTATACATACCAATTTTGGTACATACCAACGTTAGTGCATGACGTTAGTGCATGACCAACATGAATTGTGTAGGTCATGCCATGAATAGCAACATGCATGTATCGTATGTCATGACATACATCAAAGTCACCACCGTGATGTCATATGGTCGTTTCATCACCCTGCTATATACTAAAATGTACATCAGTTCACGTCCACGTATGATGAACGCGAATGACAGGTGAAAACATCAAAGTTCATGACATGCATGTCATGTGTATCATAACATGAGTAACACAAATCGCATGTTGCAAACGTCGTGTTCTTTTCATTAGCATGGTATGTACCAGAATGTATATGCATGCATGACAAACATGTGATATCGAATGACATGTCATGACATGATTACCTTCATTTGTATGAAATCCAAACAATGCGGTGTAGGGAGCTCCTCACTGACTGCTTCGCATTACATCGATTCTGCCAGTTTTTCAAGCGAAGCTTGTATTGACTGACCTTTGCAGCTGGTGGTGTTCAAAAAAATCCTCCTCACCCACAGCTACCAAAGAAATAATAAAACAAACCAAATATTCATCCGGGGCTGGGGTTTCAACCTGGCTCCACGCGGTCAGAAATCGAGTGCCTTGAACACTAGGCCACGCGCCCATGCTTGCCCAATGTGAACTGAAATAAGGCACACGAATGCGTTCTACCGACTATTAAAAAAACGATTGCGAACCAGTACACTTGCTGTGGAGTGCTTCATTGTAATATTTCGTGTTGGCGGACAAAAAGCGATCTGCTGTACAACACGGAAGGTCAATATCAGGAATTGCACATTTGAGGAAAATTCCGACTTCGAGAAAATTGAGTTTATAAACCGCGTTTTCATGATCGCGTGATGGTCCTTTCTTTGGGCCTTTCTACAGGCTGACGAGCGCTGGAAAGAACATAAAAGACGCCACGCCAATTCCGCCAGAAAATAGCGTTCCGTGGGCGGCCGTTACCTATAAAGATAGAAAAGAAAGAAAGAAAGAAAGAAAGAAAGAAAGAAAGAAAGAAAGAAAGAAAGAAAGAAAGAAAGAAAGAAAGAAAATCACACCATCTCCCGCTAAAGGGGACCATGGGCGATGCGAAGCAGCGTTTCGGCATGTCGAGCCCGCGTTTCAGAGGGGGAGTGAAGAGGGGGAGGGGAAAGGAAAAGTGTAGAAGGGAAAGGGATATGGAGAGGGGGAAATGGGAGAGGGAAAGAAGATGGGAGAGAGAAAGCGGAAAGGGGGAGTGTAGAGGGGGAGAGGGGGCACGGGGGAGAGGAGGGGTGGAGAAGAGGTGTGTGGAGAGGAGGTGTGTGCAGAGGGCTTACGCATGCGCAGTAAGGGTGGTCACGCCGCACACCACCACCACCGGTTTGAACTTCGCCATAAGATGCTTCGCATCTAAAAGAAAGAAAGAAAGAAAGAAAAGTAAAGCAGTACGCCAGGCACGCCCCCCCCCCGCCCCCCCGCCAAGCTTTGCTTGTCCCCATTTCCCCGCTTGGGAAAAGGCTCCTGATTTCTCTTCTTTATTTTTTTGTTCTATGTAGCGGTAGAGTTTCCTATGCATTGACATTAAACCATCTTCGTGTTCCAAAACAGTTCGATATAAAGGACAACTCGATTTCACCCAATTCGATGTAGTCGGGTTTGACTGTATTAGCGAGAACTTCCTATAGCTATCCTCAGATGGTGCAAACACTGCATCTACTACACATATATGGTTACGAATTTCCTTTTTGGTGGTTGCCACCTAGGGAAGAAGCAAAGGAAGAAAGGAAAATGAGAGCGAGCGAATTAACATAGCTCAGACCCAGACTTCTTCTATAGGGATGTTCGCCGGGACATCCCTAGAAGAACCACCAGGCTCTGTTCCGCAAAGCCCTACTTGAGGTGTAGCTACCATGTTGACCTTGTCCATTGCTGCAAACTTGCGTTACATGGAGATTATTGTGTCTTTAATCTTTCAGAGGTGGTAGATCAAACTGGCGCACTTCGAAAGTGATGTGGAAGGTGTCAATTTGTTTTCTAGTATTGCGCTTCGAACAATGACCTGAAGTTACACTTGATTCACAAGGATCACTTCCTTTCCTTTTTAAAGAAAAATATGCCATCGTAAAACGCGCGTGCCACACTTCCTATACTTGCTTCTATACTTGCTCTCTCTTGACACTTCGATAACAATAGGGGAAGAATAAAAAAGCGCTTAAGAAGGGCCAAGATGAAGACACAGACACGGCGCTAGTTGTTAGTCAGCGCCATGTCTATGTCTTCATCTAGTCCTTTCTAAGTGCCGTTTTATTTTTCATCTACAATGCACCAACAAGCCCAATCAAGCACACTTTTTGACAATAATGTTTGACGTTCTTAGTGAGGCGCATCGCACGCTCAAACAGGCATGAGGGCACGTGGACGAGAGTAAAAAAAAAAACACAAGAAACAAAAAAAAACGCATAGCTGCAAACGGGCGCCTTCACGCAATGCTCTTCTCGCACGTGTCTCTGAAACAGACCAACTTGCCTTTTCTGAAGTGTTCCGAACGCCAGTCATTTAAAGGCATTATTTAGTAGCATAGGCCCTCGACAGGGACACGCGGATGGAATACGAAACGGCGCTGAACGCCGTGACGCTGAATTAGAGAGGAGTCAATGATGAGGCCACCGTAGATTAATAAAGTTTGCCGCCAGAGAGGAGGGCAAGGCGTTGCTGACACTGCAGCGATCGACAAGCGTCCCATCCCACGCGGCGTGAGGGATGCTCCAGCACCTGAACGGCGACAGCTGCCGTCCTCACTCTTGCCGGTGTCGGCATTTACGCATGTGAGCGAGGCTGCGAGTTCGCCAACCACGGAGGGCTCAGTGCCGTAGGTTGCGCAACAGTGTCAAATATCGGTGGCGGTCTGAGCAACGTCGAACACTGTGGCACGCCCTCCTAATGCTCCCTTACAAACATACGGAGTTCCCTCGTACGCTCATATTTCCTAATGCTCGTTTTTTAAAGAAAAACTTAGATAGATAGATAGATAGATAGATAGATAGATAGATAGATAGATAGATAGATAGATAGATAGATAGATAGATAGATAGATAGATAGATAGATAGATAGATAGATAGATAGATAGATAGATAGATAGATAGATAGATAGATAGATAGATAGATAGATAGATAGATAGATAGATAGATAGATAGATAGATAGATAGATAGATAGATAGATAGATAGATATGGTCACAGGAACATCGCAAAGAAGAATGCAAAGAGAAGCAAGCCCATAAATTCCGCTCAGTAAAATAGCATTCACTTTCATCGGCAACATTTGGATGCATTATTCGCGTGCTGCCTTGACAAACGATGTAGCTGCCATTCATAAACTTCATATGCAGCCTATAAAAAAGACTGCGAGCTGTACTAGGTCGTAGCAGCACCTTTATTACTCGACCGTCACCACATTCTTACTGCAATGCTTCGCCGCACAAAACAGACTCTAGAAGACACGTCTGAAACTCTCTGTCTCTACAGGTAAATCGTCAAATCCTTTGTGTCGTTTAGGCCAAGGTGCACGGGTGGAAAACTACGCACGGCGTCCTTGAAGCGTGCAGACGTTTTTTTTTTCCTTCTTTTCTTTTCTTTTTTTTTTTTGTAAGTTGCATCCGCCTACGCCTGTATGTGCCATTAAACGTGTCCATAACGCGCAACTACGAAAACGCGTCGCTTACTCTGCACAACGTTAGGTAGTGATAGTGACGAACTGATAGTGCGCACGTGCGCCGATTTGTCAGGCGTGGGATGGAATAAATCCCATGGGTGAGAGAACGAGTACAGAAAGAGAGAAAGAGAGAGAGAATAAAAATACAACGAAAGCGAGAAATTTTTGGCGAAAAAAGTTCTTCACGAGGCGGGACTCGATACCGCGTATCCACGATCCAAAGGCGGGCATCATAACCACTCGGCTGTCCAGGCACGCTAGCAGAGCGCAACATAGCCTTCCTTGTCTAGTATAGTATACCAAGGGGGTTAGAAAGGGAAGTGAGTGTAAGGAGGAGAGATGTGGGGAAAGGATGAGGAGGAGCGGAGAGAGTAAAGCATAGTATAGAAAGAAAGAAAGAGACAGAAATAGAGAGAAGAAAGGGAAGAAAGGCAGAAAGATAAAGAAACACAAAGAGAGAATAAAAGAAAGATGGATAAATATATAGACAGAAAGAGATAAAAAGAAAGAGGAAACGAGAAATGAAGAGAGAGAGAGAGAGAGAAAGAGAAGAAAGAGAAAGAAAGATAGATGGAGCTAGAAATAGAAAGAAAAAAAAAACGGGTAAGCTTGCACTCGGCCGCGCAAGGCTTTAAACAGCGAAGCTGGTCGATATAAGACAGTGGTTCTCAGCCATGGATGTTACGGGGACCCCTTGTGGATTGGTGGAAGTGATGAAGGAGCCCTTGCAGTGAGAGAAAAGGAGAGGGTCATAACTTAGCACAACATGCAGCGTGAAATAGGTGCCTTTTATTTCTCCCCGGGAAAGATAAGTTAAAGTGCCGCGCCAGTTAGATCTCGACAACTCGTTAATAAGTTGTGCGGTCTGCAGCCACGTTCAAACTGTTTCTAGCTATGTCTGCTCTTGAAATATGCAAGCCTAGAAAATGTATGCTCGCGTGTATATGTCGCAAAAGACTGCAATGTTGCAGTCATCTCACGAGGGGAAAACATAAGTCAGCTCCGCCGCAACGCAAGATGGTTATGCTGTGAAGCATTTCAAAATGCAGAAGGGGCCGCTGTCACGGAACATAATGTGCCTCAAAAAAAAACGCGAACCCCCATTTGGGAATCACTGATTTAAAGTTTGAACTTGACTGCTTCTAGGTTTGCACTTGGGTGCTTCTAGGTTTGAACTTTGTTGCCGTTAGTTTTGCATGGTTTTGCATGCGGGGACTAAGGGATCTTCTCAAACCGTTTCGCCGCAGCTTCGTTGCCCAAGAAGGCTGGATCAGTTCGACGTCGACAGCTACGCCCTATCTTCACGTCACGTCGTGCCTCGCGGTAGGCAGCCTCTTCTTCGGTTGTGCGGATCTTCCTCGGACGGCCCATGGCTACGAACCACCTCGCCGCGGCCGAGCACAGCCTTTTGATGATCCCGAGGACAGACACATGCGCCGTAAGTCCACTTATGACCTATTTATTTACGCAAACGGTTGCTAGAAAACTCTTTTATTTAAATTTGGTGCGGTTATACTTAATCATATCGGTAGCTTCGACGCAGCTCCTCCGCAGCTGTTGCTATGGCGCATGCGTGGTTTGGCATTACGTCACATCAGCTGTCGCTGTAGCTACGCGCGGCGAGTTCCGTTGCCGAACGTGGCTTGACGGCGGCTTCCCCGTCGTTACTGCTTCGGCGCATGCGCGGCTTGGCATGACGTCACACCAGCTAGCGCGGTAGTAGAGTGTACTAGGACAGGGGAGTGCCCGGAACGAGCTACGAAAAGTGAAGCCCAAACAGGGTCAATCCGCTTGCAGCGCTGTGATCGGTAGTCTGCAATGTGTCTTCGTTTAAGAGTTTCGCGAGGCTCCGCCGAGGTGGTGCAGGGGTAGAATGCCCGCTTCCCAATCAAAAGGCTCGGGTTCGAATCGCAGCTGTAGATGGTGGGTTCTTATTCTTAGTGTCACCTTTTATAGCTGTATTGGTTTTCCTTTGTTTCTTAAAACTAGCTTCAGTTGCTACGTGTTGGTTCAAAAAGTAACGCAAAATGTGGAGTAAAATAGAAGAAATTTCACAGGGAGCGCAGTTATTTGCAGCGCCACCGCCCGGTATTGAACAAAAACATAAAGTATGGCCTCAGAGATTTTCGTGAATACGAGACTCGAAACGAGATTTCACATTTTACGTTACTTTTTGTGGCAACACGTAGCAACAGAAGCTAGTTTTACGAAACAAAGGAAAACCAACACGGCTATAAAACGTGACACTAAGAATAAAAACCCACCACCTACTGCTGCGATTCGAACCCGGGCCTTTTGAGTGGGAAGCGGGCATTCTACCCCTGCCCCACATTGGAGGAGCCGCGCGCAACTCTTAAACGACGACACATCGCAGACTACCGATCGCAGCGCCGCAGGTGGATTGACTCTGGGCTTCACTTTCTGTACATTGGTGCTGCGGCCGTTCCGAGCACTTCCCTGTTCTAGTACACTCTAGCGGTAGCAAGGCGAGGCGAGAACAGGTGGTGCGCAGCTGTGGCGTCGGTGGTTGTTAGCAAACTGCGCGGCCAGGGTGGCCAGGTTTGGCTACTTTGCGCCAATTTGGCCATTTTTGTTGCGATAGCACTTATATGGACAGTCTCG
Organism: Rhipicephalus sanguineus; assembly: GCF_013339695.2. Taxonomy (NCBI): domain Eukaryota; kingdom Metazoa; phylum Arthropoda; class Arachnida; order Ixodida; family Ixodidae; genus Rhipicephalus; species Rhipicephalus sanguineus. The sequence goes on from NC_051176.1 coordinate 159,887,616, forward strand.
ACGGTTTTTTTTTGCCGTTTCCGTCGCCGTCGCCGTCATGTCCTTCCGGTATGAAGTCCATATTGATAAGATCCCCCCGCGCATTGTATATTCCACTGCGGGTAAAAGCGCGCGAGCGGGGGCGACGAACGCGGCCGAAGCAGAGATCAAACGAGCCGGCCCATTTCCGTCGCTCGGAGCTAGGGTGCATGCGATAACATAACCCCGCTCGGTAGGCCTGCCGTCGAAGCAGACAGGAAACGCCCCGGCAGTCTTTAACGACCATGAAAAAATACGCGAGGTGGGGAGCGAGAGGGGGGGGGGATTGTCGCGCGAGCATCCACTACTTTGAACTTTGAATCTAAGGGCGCGGTCGCGATCGCTTGCGTGCGCGCTATTTCGAAAGCCATCACAGTGGCTTTCGAAAGCCAGCTCGTATACCCTTCTACGTTCTGCGCTCTCAACGCGAAGTGACTATGCGGAGAACATCTCTCCCTGAAGCGGCCGCATTCTCTTACACCAGCGTTTTGTGGTTACGCGAGATCGAATACAAAACAGTTAGCTGCCAGCCTCACTTCGTGTAACACTACAATTTGTTGCTATCGCATTCATTGCTTCGCCCTTGCGGTGAAACTGACTTTTTTTTTTACGCCGGTGGCGGCAGAAAAAAAAGAAAAGGTTGATCCCTCCGTCGTAGGAATCGGTATAACACGAAAGTAAAACGCGTCCTTACAGAAATCGTTGAATGTCTACTGTACGCTGATATAAGAGAGCTTGCACGATGTCTATTGGTGTTTGGTAGCAATAGCACCGTTTAACATAATTTCACCCAAGTTGACGCTTGGTGGCACATCTCCATCCCAACGACTAACGCCCATGATCAACGATTACACAGATCTTTGTGGTAGCTATAGTTAACGGTGAGAGCGTAATCAGAGAAAGCGGCGTGACAGCCTGAAGCGCCTCGGTATGGTGTTGCGTCGGCTAAGGTCGCCATCCCGCGGCATGTTAAAAAGAAACAGAACACCACGACCGGACTAGAGGGAAACGCAACGCGCGTCGTGTCTTCCCCACCGTGGTCTTCCCTCTAGCGCGACCGCGATTTTTCTCGGGGCGAGCGTAAGCGGGGAACGCGGTGCAGGCGCGCGTCGCAGAGCTATCTTTAATATGGATGGGTGCTATGAGCGAGGCCGAGCATGAGGCCGAGGCTTGGGCTATAGTCGCCACCTCGCGGTGTGTTAAGGCAAAATAACACTTCTCCTATTAGAAACGCACCGAATGGAACGGAAGCGTAGCAACTACGCGTTGCAGGAGCTAATCGCGAAAGCCACAGTCGTGATGCATTAGTTCACTTTACCGCTCCCAGACAGCGACACCACCACGCCGACCAAGAGCACTGTGAGAGGAAACTGCGAGATATAAAAGGCGCGTTTGTAAAGGCTCCAGAGTGTGTGACGGTGAACAAAAATCACAGCATATCCACGGAGTGAATGATGATGAGTGGGCGAAGCTGCGGAGGTTCATCGGTAAACCGTGAATCTTCCGTGAATTCTGCCCAGTACATCATCACCGACGTGAGATCGGGCGCGTTTATACTAAAGGTTCGATGAGTTATGACGACTTGCAGCTCACTTTAATTTTACATGTACGCTGTGAATTTTCATTGTTTAGAAAACCATTGCTTTAGAAAACATGTGGCGTCTTTCGTTAAGCAGCTGGCGTCTTTTCGCTTTGCTTTAGAAACATCTGGCGTTCTTTCGTTTTGCTTTTACAAAACATCTGGCGTCTTTCGTAGGTTTATTTCATCAATCAACGGCGTTTTGAACAAAATTTTTATTGTTTAATCACGCACAGGAGAAATCTCACCAGGCACTACCTTGGATCGGCTTTTAGCTAACACTTACACTTCTACTTCTACTAACGTTTCCTACTGGAACATGCCAATGGCTGCTAATGGGGAATGAGAGACAGAAGAATTCGGCTTTTAGTTAACGCGCACGCTGCGAATTTTTTATTGTTCAACAACGCACAGGAAAAATCTCCCACCGGCACCACCTTGGAGGTCAAAGCGTAAGACAATTGTTACGCACTACTACTACGACTACGACTACGAGGGACGAACGGGTGCCGCCTTAAGGAGCTTCGCCCCTAAAAGGCTTGGCTACTTGGCTACATTTAAATGCGAAGCATTTCTTAGCGAACTTTTGGCACTTTGAGCATTTCTATCTACGTACTATCTATCTATCTAGCAGCCTACGTCTGGGTGCTCTCATGATCGCCTCCTTAACTTCGTGTAGACCAAAATTGGCATGAGAGGGTAAGAGGATTTGAAGAATATGACTGTTGGGTCATGACATGAATAACGTGAAAATCCTGTCGAGTACGTCGTCAAACCCCTTCCTCCAGACACGTGTGGCGCATACCCATTTACCACGGGCCGCGGTGTACGGGTATGTGCCACAGGTGATTGACAGTTTATATCTACCCTGGAACGGCGAGAACAGACATTGGTAATTTGAATGCCAGAGCGTAAAGAAAAACAAACATTGGCAGCGTTGACCCGGCGAATGCAACAAATAAAAATCGGCATTCCAGCAACAATCGAACCCAAGTAGTCTGCGTGGCAATCAGGTATTCTACCACAGAGCTGCGGCAGGTCTATAAACCGGATTGGAAAAACTGCCTATGCAGGCGTAATGGCGGTGCAACGTCGATCGTGGTTGTGGTGCTGGCTATCTAATTTTACAAGAAAGCAATAAACACTACAATATAATTAACATTACATTTGTATTCCTCTGATTCAGCAAGCTATATTGAAGCATTGTTTTATCCCGGAGGAATACCTTAACGAATGTTACGTATGATATTCACCAGATTGCACCATAAAGTGCACTATGTTTCGACAATACTGACGTATGTACTTGAACGTAAGGGCTGACGTTACGTCACACTCTAATTTACTCTTTAAGCACCAGTGTTGTCGACATGCCTGGTAAGCCCACGATGTGCACACAGCTACTACACTTACAAAAACGCATCGATCCACCTCTTAACGCTTTGCTCAAAGCCATAAAATACAGCATACAAGTACTAGCCGACTGCTTCGCATCAAACCGATTCCCACAACGCGTGGGATCTGCCGAATTTTTCGGCTAAGCGAATATTTTTGTTTACATGGTTTCTGAATGCTGTGTAAGTTTTCAGTGCTTCGGCAGACCTTACTTGAACAAATGATGTGTAAAGTTGTTCACGTTTTCGTATTTGGCTGAGCAGCTCAAGATTCATCCGTGGCTTCCTGCCCTTTTTTGAGCTGCCAGATGTTTTATAGGGAAAGCATTAATCATAAATCCTACTAAAATACTATACTATGCACGATATTAATGAGAACTAACAGACAATAACGCCAAGGAAAGTACAGGGGGTGTTATCTGTAGTATTTAGAATATATATGTGAAGAAAGTAAAGTGGACGAAAAGATGACTTGCCGCCGGCAGGGACCGAACCTGCGACCTTCGAATAACGCGTCCGATGCTCTACCACTGAGCTACGGCGGCGGTCATCCTCCCGTCCACTTTCTGGGGTATATATGTTGATTTAAACCTAGGAGTGTTAGTCAGCGCCAATCGCAGCCATGGCGGCGAGTGTGGAACACTCTTTTTTTTAGCCTGTTGGCGTCACGTAGCACGTGATCTTTTTTTTTTTTTACGAGTAGGCAGCTGACCAATAATCCCTCGCATACTACCTGAAGGCATTAAGTCTGCCAGGACGAGACCCTCGCTATGAATGAAGGAAAGCAGAGGATTTTTCAAGGGCTCGTTTATCTTTGTTAGACACAATATTAATGAGAACTAACAGACAATAACGCCAAGGAAAGTACAGGGGGTATTATCTGTAGCATTTAGAATATATATGTGAAGAAAGTAAAGTGGACGAAAAGATGACTTGCCGCCGGCAGGGCCCCCTTCCCATATTATACTAGACATGGCTATGCTATATATGGTTTTTCCTGCGTGACGCCAAGCGACGACATGAGATGACAGATGACAACAGATGACATGAGACGACAGCCCGGGCCCCTAAGGCCGTCCGCATTCAAAAGAGAACACATTGTGGAAAGAAGTGTGGTTGCCCTTCGGTCCACACGCGTCGCTATTCTCTGCTGCATGTTTTCATAACGTTGGACGAGTACCGCGCGCAGGAGGCGCAAACTAATATTCCTCCTCGTAGGCTATTTTAGACTGCCTTCCCTGCGTGATGGAAGTGAATGTACGGGATGCTGCTGGTCGGCAGCTGACGTGCTTGAATGGATTACTGCGTAAAGGGCGCCGACTGGACTATTGTGGTGGCAGAATAATGCACGAACGAGAGCAGTGTGCCAGCAAATGTGGTAATGAGTGAGCGCAGTCGACAACGGAGGAATAAACGAGGAATTCTCCGATAAGCAATTTCTTGCCTTTGAGTGCGAACAATAATAGATTTTAACAACAAAACGGATTTAGGAGGAGAATATATTTAAAGTTGGACTAGTTGGGTTTAGTAGTGAAAACAATACACAAAGGAGCTTAGGGCCATGGCACGAAATACACGCACAGTGTGCCCTCTCTTTACTAGCAAAGCTCACTCACAATGTGCTTAGAATAACAGAAAGCTGAGCTAGTTGGTAAGTATCCATGTTAAAAAGACAGGGCATACAAACACGGACAAAAGTGAGAAGTCAAGAGAGCACAAACGCACGTTTGTGGTGCCTTGACTTCTCTCTTGTGTCCGTGTTTGCACGCCTTGTCTCTTTAAAATCACAATGTGTGTGCACACGTGCGCGTTTGCATGGGCGCGTGAGCTTGTTTTATTTTTATTGAGATCAATAAATGAGAAAACGTTGGCACCCGCAGACCGCGCCGGCTACTGTTTTTATACGCAGTAGGTCTCTCTTCATCATGAGTAAGATGAAAATATTTCTCACATCAGACATTTACTCCTCAGTTCTCTGTTCACTGCACACGTGTCATTCGTCCCATATAAAAAATTCGGCAGATCCCACGTACCGTGGGAATCGCTGTTATGCGAAGCATGCGCAGGAAGATGACTGTGTCGCAAATTTTCACATTGAGCGAAACGTTACGGAATGACGCTAGAGAAATGTGCAAATGGTGTACGCACACACATATTTTGAAGAGTCGCACATGTGTTATACAACCAGTTGTTTAAAGTTGCTTAACGATGCCAACAGCAACATAGGTGTTACCAACACCAGACGCAGTAAGCTGATATGTAGTGCTTATATTCTTCAATACTGGATAGCGCAAATTCGAATAGGACAATGAAGGAACACAGGCGTTACTCGCAACTAAGCTTTATTCAGAAAAATTTACCTAAATATATACATGGCTGAGTGGCACGCGCAGGCGCACTGCACGTACGTTACAGTCACAGTTGCAGTTGTTAGAGTTGCATTACAGTTGTTATGCTTATACGTATCCGGTATCACGGAGAAAGCACGCACGTTTCACGAACCCGTGTGCATGTATGGAAGGGATTCTTGGCAGTTCTTGAATAAGGTCACCATAACCGTGATCAGTGAGCACCAGCAGCGGGACAAGACTTGTTATCGGATCCGTTCGTGATCGCGGCTACGAACGGTCTAAGTGTAGTGAAGTGCGAGGTATAGTAGAGCTGGTGGAAACCGCGGATGGCTTTTACGACGAAATGATCTATGATGCCTCCTGTCTTGGACGTGGCACCGAGGTGTTGTGATGCCCTGTCGACATCCAAGCCGTCTTTCATGCCGTCTACGAACCAGGCGTTGTTGGGTTTTGATAAATCAATGCTGAAGTCACCGGTAATCATGAGGGACATGTTCCTCTCGGCGGAGTTATTGTAGGATGCATTGACCCCGGTTTTTGCTTTTGCGTAATCCACGTGGTAGACGTTGCAGACCACGTGGACGAGTGGATGGTAGCCCAGCGTCTTCCAGGGGTGCTGTGTCTTCAGCTCCCTAACTTTCCTTGCGTCGGCCGCTGTGGTGTAGTGGTTACGGCGCTCGGCTTCTGACCCGAAGGTCGCGGGTTCGATCCCAGCCGCGGTGGTCGCATTTCGATGGAGGCGAAATGCTAGAGGACCGTGTACTGTGCGATGTCAGTGCAAATTAAAAAGAATACCAGATGGTCCTAATTTCCGGAGCCCTTCACTACAGCGTCTCTCATAATCATATCGTGGTTTTGGGACGTAAAACCCCAACAGTTACTATTATTATCACTTTCATTGCATGTCAGTGTGTATGTTCGCGATTACTGCGTTGAGACTGTTATCACCTGTGGCACATACCCGCATAACATGAACTCTGGTATGCGGGTATGTGCCGCACGTGACTGAGAGAAATAGTTTCACGACGTACGCGACCGGTATCTTGCGTTATTCATGTCATCACCAGTGAATCGTGTTCATCATACACTCACCCTGTGCTGTGCAAATTTTGGTATATTACAACCTATGGAGACGACCGGGAGAGCGCCCAGACGTAGGCGGCTAGATAGATAGATAGATAGATAGATAGATAGATAGATACGTAGATAGAAACGCCCAAAGTGCCTGAGGTTCGCTAAGAAATGCTTCGCATTTAATAGAAGCATCTTTTAAATCTTGTGCATCACCTGCCGGATTTCTTTTTGCTAAGCAGAGCCTACACGTGGGTTGTATCATGTATACGTAAAAAAAAGCTATAATGCATGAATTTCAATCCTAAAGGAAACTTCAAACGGTGGTGTGCGAAAGGGACGGTAACACTAGAACGAGAAAACACGAATACAGCGCGAAAACGAAACGGTAACTATACTCTGAACTGCTCCTCAGCTTTGAGGTTGGCAATCTATGGAGGAGGAAATTTTATGGCAACGATCAATAATCATTTGCACTTCGTTGTCAAGTCCGCCAGCGGTGGTGCGGGCGATACATCATGCGTCACTGCCAAGACAGCCAGACGGCCTGCGCAACCTTATCAATAATAATTATTCAGAATACTTGGACGTCATCAGGTCGAGGGGTGGAACGGTGAAGCCGTATACAGGACAGGAATAACAACAGATAAATCATTCTAGAATAGCATTAGCAGGCTAATATATCCGATGTTAGTCATTTCTGGAGTATTGAGTGCCAGTATCGCGATGTCCTTATGAGGCACGCTGCAGAGTCTGCATAAATTTCGACCGCCTGGGGTTAATTAACGTGCATCTAGACCTAAATACATGGGACTTCTTGCATTTCGGCCACATCGAAATACAGAATGCGTGGCCGGGAATCGAAACCGCATCCACGAGTTTAGCAGCGCCACACGTTACCTGCTAAGCTACCACGGCGGGTACGAGGCTAAATTGACAGGTGCCATTTTATAACAGAGAACATTGAACAATTACACGAACTGCACACCGTACATAATTGAGAAACGTTGGGTATCTGCATTGAGAGGGGATTATGTTCCTCTGTTTCGTTGAGGTTGGAGCAGAGCGGTGTATGTGACAGGCGTGCGCCACGAGATGATCGAACATGCCTGAGCACAAAAAGCGCCAACGGCTCATGGAACACCCAACGATGGTTCGTACAACAGCGAAAGAAGCATCCTTGGACTGGCGGTGCCGTGATGCCAAACATGAACAAGTAGTACAGTAGAGTCGCTGTTGCCGCAGGCTAAGGCAGGAAATTGTCAAACCGTGGAACGCTGCCTGCCTCGTTTTGTGATTGTAGTCCGGGCATGCGAAGCTCTCAAATCAGAATCCCTCGGTGAAACTTGCAGCGTAGCAACTTGTCAGCGAAGCAGCCATATTACTGGTAATGTTGTACACACCTTCCGAAATTTGTTTGTATTGAGATAGCAATTGTATGGACACTTTCGACGGGTTTCTACCGCCGCAGCCGCCATCATGTTCCGTATAAAGTCCAACTCGGTAACATCGCCACGCGCATTGTATGTTCTACCCTCGAGTAAAAGCAGTAAAAGCGCGCGAGCGGCGATCGCAGCTGAAGCTGAAATGAAACGAGCCGGCCATCTCCGTTGCATGGAGGGCGTATTCGAGAGCATTGTCCCGCGATGCTATTGATTGTTTCGCCCTTGCGGCGATACTGTGATTTTTTTTGTTATCAAGACAAAGCATGACAGGCGTTCTTTAACGGATCATTATAAGCTTTCATATCCATGAGAAACGAACAAGAAATTCAGCTGCCCATTTATTTATTTATTTATTTATTTATTTATTTATTTATTTATTTATTTATTTATTCGTATACACTGCAGCCCTTATTTGGCGATATAGTTGGAGTGGGAACTTCATACAATGCTAGTAAGACAAAAAAAAAAACGCAATAAATTAAGTAGACTGCTAGTTGCGGTAAAAATACACGAAAAGAAGAATCATTAAAAATGAAGCCGTTTACATGTTCGCAAGATGCTCACCAGTGCCAACTATAAGATCTTTTAGTCGTAAGGAACGAATGTCACCGGGGAGAGAAAGAGAGGGGGAGAGAGAGAAACGAAGGTGAAGAGCAGGGAGGTTAACCAAGCTTTGGCTCGGTTGGCTACCCTAAACGTGGGGGGGGGGGGGGGGGGTGGAGAAGGGGCAATAATTGATAAGCTAGAGAAGAAAGAAGGAATGTAATAAATAGAATAAATGAACTGTTAGTGTCAGCACACACAATACGAGTTCACGCTGGTAGTTCACAAACGCTCGTGAAGTCCGGTCGTCTTAAAGTAGCACTATAGGGCTGTCGTGGCCTTGTGCATGCACGAAAACGTGGGCCAGATCCAAGGATCTTCTTTTCTGATAGTGGTGTTACAGGAAGACGATGGAGTTTGGCTCCTAGAACACGTTATTGAGTCTGGGAGGGTGGGCAATGTCCTAGAACGTGCTCATTTGCCTCCTCACAGCCGCATAAGTTGGATGCCGCACTGATTGGCTATTCCAATGAGATAATATGCATTCGCAAATGCCACACCCAAGCACATGCGACACAACAATGTCGCATCGCGGCGGGAGAGCCTGGTTGGCAAGTGAAGTCGTAAATTAGGGTCATCAGAATACAAGCGTGAATTGGAGAAACTCTGTGTACTCCACTGTAAAAGTGTGATGCAGCGAGCATGTGATTGCAGTTGCCGCGCAGCGCCCGTTCTAGAGAGCGGTATGGGCATCCGCAGGTCTTGTTAATGAGCTGATCACGCAGCTTCATCGACGCGGTCATTGCCGACAATTCCGCAATGGCTCGGCAACCACTAAAATATAATATCGTGTCCTTTCTCGAGCGCTTAGTGGTAGGCGTGCTTTATTTCATACTCTAGGTGCTCGTGTAATCCATGCCGTATGGCAAACTGTAGGGTTTGTAAGGCTAACCTCGGGTAGGTAAAGATGGCCCATTGAGTAAGGGGCTGCTGAAGTATATACTTTACAGCACCTTGAAGCGCTGCGAATTCTGTTGCTGTCAATTTCGTTATGTGGGAAAAAAACTGCAATGATATGTCGCCAGATGGAACAACCACTGCTCCGGTAGAGCTGTTGGAATTAGTGGAGTCATTGGTCTAAACGTGTATGCGGTCAAAGTAGGCTGCGTTTAGCAGACGCAAAGACGCTTCAGGGCTAGTGGTGACGGGTGAACCTTCTTAACGATTCCAGGAACCGATAGGCACACATGAGGTTGACGGAGACACCACAACGCAGATGCCGGGCGCATCGCAGGCTTGAAGCGAGATGATAATGTGTCTTGGTGAGTCGTCAGAATACCGCAGAACGAAGCATATGGCATCCGCGCAGGCAAACGCGCTAAATGCTGTGATGGTAGCCGTGAGAGGTGCCAAATGTGCCCTCCCAGCGTCTCAACAACGATATGAGTTGTGACCGGCTGTTCTTGCGCAATTTTTTTTTGTTATTTTGCGTCAAGGAACTTTTTCCGAGAAGGCTATGGAGGCCGCGAAGAAAAACTTCAAACAAGTCTCTGTTCATGAAGCTGAGGAGAAAGACCGAGCTATTTCTCTGTTAGGTGACCTACACCTTGAGAGTTTAGTAGCAAAGGTCTAGAAGGCCAAGCTTGGCACGCTGAAAGTTTTCTTTCACGCTAAATACACATAAACATGACGTTCCCTTTAGAGCCATAGTTTCGGAAGCAAACACTTGGAAGCACGTAGTTTTACAGTCGCTGCAGCTTCATCTGTCGGCTCTTACTTTTCGTGACCCTTTCGTTGTTCCGAATTCTGGCACCTTGTTGAAATTTTTGAAAGATTGCAATCCGGGGCATGCTATTGGTTTTAGTATTGATGTAGAGGATATGTATTATTCTTTACCACACAATACGCTAATGCAGTGCATCAAAAGTTGTATCACTGATGAGAATGATGAACAGTTGTTCATTAACAAATGCCTTGTTTCCGTCTATAGTTTTATGGAGGTTTTGTCTTTCTATTTGAATTCCACATTTGTCGGCTGGGACGGAAATGTTTTTGTACAGAAATCGGGAGTGTGCATCGGATCTAGCGTTGCGCCAGTTCTCAGTAACATTTTCTTAGCCTATGTGGATAAAAAGGTAGAACAAAGAATCGAAGACTTTGTCGTTAAAGGTGCGGTATGTAGCTGACTTTTTAGTTATTTTCAAGACTTTTGACGTACAAAGAAGAGTAATCGATGTTCTAAAAGTGTTTAGGAAATGTGGTAGGGGGCTCAGTTTCACGAGTGAATTGCCGACTGAAAAAGAGTTGCAATTTCTAGATTTAAGTTTATTTTTTTCGGCGGAAGATCACGTTTGTTGGGATTATTCCCCTACAGCAGATAAGCCTTTGCTTGCGTATTCATGTGATCACTCGAAAGTGGTAAAAAGTGGCACTAGTGTTTCATGCATTCAGTCTTCATTGTTCAAATCTTGTTTGTTCAATCAACATAGCTTCACAGAGCAAGTTTCACTACTTAAAGAAGCAGGTTACCCTGAATGGGTTATCACGAGGGCCTGCGAAAAAGTGGCAAAGAAAGTAAAAGCTCGGCAGAAGGAAACAGAAGATATTCATACTACCATTCGCAAGAATGTCGCAGTGATTCCTTATGTGCATAGGCTGTCGCACGGGATTAAAAATGGGGGTAATAGGTACCAAGTTGATGTTGTATTCAGTGTTGGCCACAAGTTGCGGCAGGTATGTCCATCTGTGCATAGGAAGTTAAACGGAGAAAAATATGACAAACGGCAAAACTGCGAGATAAAACAAAACACAGGAATAAGTTGGTATATTGTCGAAAACTAATGCAGTATATAAAATTCAATGTTCTTGCAACAAGTTTTACATTGGGCAAACTAGTGGGTGCGTAAACATCAGAATCCAGGGGCATGCGCGTGATGTCAAAAACGGCACAGGTTCTCGTTTGGCCATTCATTGTCAAAGAAGTGCTTGCAAACCTTGTTTTGATAAAACGGAAATCTTGCATTGTCATAGAGATCAGCGCTCACGGGAGATCATGGAGGCTTTTTTCATGTCACTGGAAGGTGATAATTGTGTCAGTCAGCCTTCGTTAGCACTGTCAGATGCAGAAGTATCATACCTCACGGATAGTTTGCGTCACGTCCACGTCTCATCAGCCACATAGCATTTTGTTGTTTGTTTTGTCACATTGAGCATGCGCGATGGTTGTTTCTTTTCTTAGGTTTTCCCGATGTTATTTATTCTGCTTCTTTTCGGAACAAAATTTAAGTGGGAGTCAGCGCTGTAGTCTGTCTTTTCTATTCTCGCCCTCGTTTTGGTTGCGCTATTATTCGTTCAAGATGCAATAACGACAGTTGCAGCCGTCGATGAGCATCTGGGAAGGCCAAGACATGTCCGAAGTGATTGGGCTAGCACGCTCTGCAGTGCACAGATATTAATTGTCCACGACTTCGCCAGGGCAGGAAGACTGTATCGGAGAAAACCGAGAAAAACGACTGTATATATATGACTGCAACACTGAGCGCTCGGATGGGCCCCATGATTTTCCGGCAACGAACTTAAAAACGCTCTTAATACAAATTAGCTTTTTCTTTAGAAAAGAAATAAGCGAACACCAGGTGAAATCGTGATACACGATGACACCTAGAAATCTATGACTGCTCTTGTAGGCAAATTATTGGCCTTCAATGCACACTGCGTAGAAGGGCATCGGCTTGCATGTAAAGGCCCCCGCTGCGCATTTTTCTGCAGAAATAGCCAAACCTTGCAGACGAAGGTATGTCAAGGTTGCTGTATTCTTGCGCGCACTTGAGGGCGTGTCCCGTCGGACACCCAGATGCAGATATCATCAGTGTAGAGTAATATATTAGCCGTCTATGGCAGTGTTTCAGTGAGCTCCACCAGAACTAGAATGAAAAGAGTCGGGCTCATGTGGGAAATGCTTATCGGTAGGACGAACATAGATCTATTTGTGAAGTTGCTCCTGACTCATCGGATGACGCGACCTCGAAGTTCCACTGCCTCGAGAGCATCGAGAATTTCCTCACGGGTCACATTGCCATAGGCGCCTTCTACTTATAGAACAGTGCTACCGAAAGACGCTGCATAGTTTTCTGGTGCTAAACGGAGCTCAGTGGGTCGTTGACGCTATCGAATGAAGACCGACCTCGTCAAAAGCCAGCCATAGCGTCAGAGTAGATGCTATAATGTTCTAGGCTCCATTACATGCGTGTCAGCAGCATCCTCTCCATGACCTTGCCGACGCAACTTTGTCAGTGCGACAGGCCGGTATGATGCCAGGTCCAGCAGAGTTTTTCCAGGCTTCAGAAGGGGCACCAGGTGGCTGCACTTCCACTCATCGGAGACTAAGCCATTATGCCAAGATTGATTGAAGATATCCAGGAGGCAGCATTGTGCGTTCTGGCCTAGGTGACGTAAGGCAGCATAGGTCACCTTATCTGGACCTGGGGACGACGAGTGCCAGCCCATGCATCGAGCAGAGAGTTCCAAAGATCTATACTGAGTGGAAAAAAGCTAGTCGAATGTGTTAGTAAGAGCAAATAAATGTATTATGTTCAAGGCTTGGGACATGCGGTACAACTTTCTTAGTAAATGTGATGAGTTTACCGTCAGAAAGGCCAGGTGAGGAGTTAATAATTGAATATAAAAATTTTAAAGCTTTCATCAGATAACACAAAATCAGTGGTTGAGTATTCAATGAATGCAGAGCCAGTGTTGGGGAGAAGCTATGGCTGCAGTTTTGAAAAAGGAAACATATATCTTTTCGTTGAACATTATCGAGCAAGGTGATTTCACAGAGTTTTCAGGGGAACCAAACCACAGATGCATATTCTAGAACAGGGAGATTTAACATCGCCAACCGTTACAGATTTAACCAACCTACCCAAATGCGTCCCACTCTGCGGTAACTCTATGTGCGGCAAATGCACTGTAACGGGAAAAGCACGGCCACCGTCCAACCCCACGCCATACGTCCAGCACGGCTGAAGCGACGGCCGCGCGATGTGGATTTTACATGGAATAACGCATGGTTTACGAATCGCATGCATTTTACACCCCCCCAATGAAGTATATCATTCTTATTTTTCTAATTAGGAAAAAAGTGTTGCAGTTATTACTTTTCTATGCTCGCATGCGTACCGGCGCGATTAAAAAATGCAAAACGCGCGACACCTGCGCGCTCCTCCGCTAGCATTCATTTTAAAGCGCTGGTAACCTGGCTGAAAAAGGCAGAAGAGTCATCTATATAACACAATCAACGACAACTTTAGCATCTTTATGTTACCACAAAGGTGCGATGAAAAATACGAACAGTGGAGCCTTCCTTTTTCGCCTTCCTTTTGGTCACCCCGTTGCACGGTGAAACACATCGCATGGAAGCGCACGCGGGAAGACACACAACTAAAGCCACAAACAAATGCGCAGTATTCCATATGAGGTTTATTTTGATTCGAAATAGCAGGCGCAAAGAAGACGACGGACGAAAAGGGAGACACACACACACGGCGCCCTGTGTGTGTGTGTGTGTGTGTGTGTGTGTGTGTGTGTGTGTGTGTGTGTGTGTGTGTGCGTGTGCGTGTGCGTGTGCGTGTGCGTGTGCGTGTGCGTGTGCGTGTGCGTGTGTGTGTGTGTGTGTGTGTGTGTGTGTGTGTGTGTGTGTGTGTCCCTTTTCGTCCGTCGTCTTCTCTGCGCCTGCTATTTCGAATCATGCAATACCAACACGCCCAGTTGCTCACTCTGACATTGTAGGTTTATTCTGTACCAATTTCACTACAGCGGCGCGCATACCCACGCTTTTAGAGATGCATTTCGGTTTCTGGAGCGAACTGATATGAAGAGAAGCGATCCAGAAGAAAGTAGCATAAATACCTTAGAAGTACCTGTTGCTGGGCTAGTCTGCTCATCATAACGAGGGAAATTCTAGACGCCTAAAGGCTCGTTCACACCGGCGACTAGCAACAGTCGCGCGACCGTTTGCGACTGGCGGCCAAAAGGCGACTCAAAGCGACCGATGTTCACACCTGCGTGCGACCTATATACGTCGCCATATAGAATTCACGTCTGCTCGTATAGAGCTTGTATTACCGTTGCCCCGTAAAATAGGCTGACGTCCTGTTCCTGCGTACGTGATTGGCTCAGAAATCTGCGACTGCAGTCGCGCGACTGAAAAATCGAGCAGCGAGCGACTGGGCCAAAGCAGTCGCTTTGCGACCAAGACGGTCATTTGCGACTAACTTAGTCGCGCGACCGTTGCTAGTCGCCGGTGTGAACGAGCCTTAAAACACCGCAAGAAGAACGAAGGAGCACAGGGAAAGAGCGTCTTTCCCTGTGCTTCTTCGTTCTTCTTGCGGTGTTTTAGGCGTCCAGAATTTCGCTCATTAGCATAAATACGTGTCAGTTTTCGCCGCCAGCAATAAATGCTCAAACGGTGATGAGCGGCTAAACTGTAATAAATTCGTGTATGTTCCTGCTCATTGTTATCAGTAAACGAAATGTTAACTGCAGTTGACAAGGGCGGGACAAGTAAAACTTCCTATAAGACGAAAAGCTGCTGGCAATAAATAAAAGTTCTATTAGGCAGGAAAAAGTTTGACTAAGAAAGCGCAACGTTCATAATTTCCCATAAAATATAGTATAACAGGTTCGTAGTCCCCCAGGAACATAGCTCGTAGAAAGAACAAATACCAATAAAACTCTCTCGAAAGAGCTAAGTATCGGAGAAGTGCCGAATCTAGGAGTAACGTTAAGACAACACACTGATATAAGTTTCGAAAAGAAAGACAATTATCCGAATTACTAGTATATGCCCTCAACATGAAACAATTTCCCATTAAAATAGTCAGGGAGGAAACAGTAACTGTGGTGAAAAAGTCTTGAATTGCCGAAGCATTTCAAGCTAACGTGGTGAGCTCCAAATATATAACAGCGAAGTATTATAGAAACGTTGACTCCAGCGGGCAGCCTTTTCGTGAAAGTAATAACAGAGAACTGAAACCGAGACTCTAAGCCGTATAAAACCTTTTGTCATTCAAGAAATAAGATCGGAGTTAGCTTTCAGGAACCTTAAGAATGGGTATGCAGCATATATCATGTATACCCCGGACATTCACACGTCATTCGCAGCTCGGTGCACGTTATATTACAAAAGTACGAACGAGAGAAACAAAAGCACGCACGTAAAATGAAGGATCAATGTCATGTCTCATGCGGAGAGTGATTGCATCAAAAACGTTGTAACACTCAGTTTCCATGGCGCACTCATCGTTATTTGTGAGCCCAAATGCATCAATTTTATGCGAACACAATAAGATCCGCTCGGCAATCTTTCTGTGCACGCACATTCTCCAGCAGCCACACAAAACACGCTGAAGTGGCGTCGGAGCAACGTAAATAGCCACGAAAACATTATTTGCGAGTATTCAGAGAGGCGCTTACCTCAAACAGGCGGGCATCGCGCGCAGGAACAAATTTCTGCCGCCGGATTCTGTGCAGCCATACAGGCCGTCGCGTGGCGTCTATTTTCCGCTCGTAATATCAGAGAGCGTTCTACCTGATCCTCGCCGGTTTCTGCACTTGAAAGCGCAGTATGCAGGCGTTCTTCGATGTCTTGATGGACTGGTTAAAATACAAGCGTCAAAATCGCGACCGCGACGTTCTTGCACGGTTTTGTCAAGCCATATAGATCAATGGCTACGCAAGGCACCGCACGATGTGTGTGTCGCCGGCCGCGAGAAACAAGTGACGCGGACTATTTACGGCGGCAAATGACCACGTGACAGCAGGGTGCGGCAGAAAGCGAACGCAGTACGGTACACTCCCCATTTCCGCTATTTCACGGCCGCGTTGATGCTAAGCGTGCTCACGATAGGGTGCCCCACGCACTTGAGACGAAAGACGGCGACGGCAGCAGCGTTGTCCCCTCAATAACACATAAAAAAATATACCTTTTTAACTCGGGCATCGCTATTCTGTGTGTGGCAGACGTTCTTCGATTGAGTGCTTCGAAAGTGTATTATTTCCGTTTTCTTTTTTCCTGCTTTCTGCACGATACGTTAAAATCTCGAACAAAATGCTGTTGTACAAAGGAAGTTATCATATCTCAGAGGCATTTATATCTCAGGTGTTTCAGAAAAACCTATTTATGTGCACCGCAGCACAGGACCGCCGAGAACACATATTCGTACACACAAAGGTTCGTTTTCGTAAAAATAAACTAAATAAAAAATTACACCATCTCCCACTACAGGGAACCATGTGTGGATGCGAAGCAGCGGGGAGATGGTTCGCTTGAGCGGGAGATGGTGTAATTTTTTTAGGAGCTGGCTCACCAGATTCTTAAGCTGGGGCGCAGTCCCGCGCCGTAAGCTGCATCCATCCATTCGAAGCGTCTGGAACGCAAAGAGGAACGCTAGGCGCGTCGTGTCTTCCCTCTACCCCGGCCGTGCGAGCGGGGATAGAGGGCGAGCGGGGAACGCGGTCTACAGGCGCGCGAGAGGGGGGGGGGGGTAGCGTAGGAGAGGAGCGAGAGGGGGAGGGGACGCGCATGTGCTGGCGCTCATCGCGGCGTTCCGCAGGAGAGAATGAGGCGCGCGAGAGGGGGGCGTAGGAGAGGAGAGGAGGGGGAGGAGGATGCGCATGCGAAGTAAGGGTGGTCATGCCGCACACCGATTGAACTCTGCCATAAGCTGCTTCGCATCTAATAAATAAAAAAATTGGCCGCGTATCTGCGTGCTTCGCTGCAAATGTCGTCGAAAGACGATAGAGGAGAGCTGCGTTACAGTTACTGTATATGCTACCTTTGGGTAGCAGAGTTGCGCATAGGTCTGGCTAGCAACCATGGCTATGTCGCGAAGACTCACTCCGTTTTTACAGGCGACATGCTTACCGGGTCACTGGTCGACATGTTCGGCGTGTCGAAGACCGGTGATTTGCTTTAATGTGAATGACTAGTGTCAATGCAGTTCTCTGCAGCGGCGCCATCGAGAAATACAAAACTTGGCCCCAGCGTAAGCGTCTCCACAACGCACGGTTGCTAGCGGCGTCTGGAAGACAGATGCGCAACTCTGCTGCCTAAAGGTAGCATATGCAGTAACTCTACGCTGCGGGAGATACGGGCGCTACCTGGCAATACGTCGGGAAACGAGCTTGTGCAGAGGGCACGGAGGAGGAAAGTTCTTTCCTTCCTCCGTGGCAGAAGGCTTTCGTCGGCGCGTCGCATATTGAGCGCAGTCGCATTTTCAGCGCAGCTTAAGAAACTAGGGTCTTTAAAATTGCGTATCTATGTATTTTCTATTAAAGGAATACACCATCTAATATTTGCCTAGTGATTGTGCGCCTCAGATGTGCGTTATATTTACTTTTTAATCGACAACGTTCACAAGTATGAACAGCCGTACCTGTTCAAGCTGGGTGGGCGGTAAGCAAGTGGTTCAACTTTGGCCGGGTGACAGACAGACAAACAGACAGACTAGAATTCCTGCGTTTAAGTTCCCCAAGAAAGAATATCGTCTTTAATCAGCGCGGGGCTGGGAGTTGTATGATCAGTTAAATGAGCAATTTAAAGCGGGCAGTCACTCAGCTGCGCCGTGTCAAGTAGGGCAGCACAAATAAGGAAGGTCTCCCATTCTTCGACAAGCGAATTAAATTTAGGGAACAAGAGAAGCAGACGCAAATAGATCTGCTGACATAAAACGACGCTAAACTACCGATCGCAGCCGTCTACGGCGTGTTCGTCACATGTTCGCACGTCCAGTAGAGCGAAGACCAGGATGAGTCGTGACCCGGTTAGCGAACTTGTGGATGGTGAGCGAGGCAAGAGGAAGCCAACCAGCTCTGGAAGCAACAAGTTTACAGAAAGCGAAATGAAAACACCGACCGTCTTTTGTAAGCACGACAGCTTCCGCACGGCCTCGTCAAAACTTCACTGTGATATTTGGACATGCGGATCACGTTGTCCTCAATCGAGTTAGCTCGGTGAACTCAGCACTTCACACAGCATCCAAGAGGCGCTATGCTTGGCATCTATATTTTTCGCCCTATTTATACT
Organism: Rhipicephalus sanguineus; assembly: GCF_013339695.2. Classification (NCBI taxonomy): domain Eukaryota; kingdom Metazoa; phylum Arthropoda; class Arachnida; order Ixodida; family Ixodidae; genus Rhipicephalus; species Rhipicephalus sanguineus. The sequence goes on from NC_051176.1 coordinate 159,906,098, forward strand.
CGAACAGGCGTACGTCAACAAAACTCCCAGATGTCATTTTCTATATATTTAGGTAAAACGCAATTGTACAAATAGATTTTCTAAAATGACATCAAATGTTCGATATACGGTACCGCAGGGGACCCGTAACTCAATAAATAGCTCGCTAAGAGCTTCTGCCGCTTCCATACGAAACTGTAAAACCAAATACTCAACTTACTGTATGATGTTGTCCTTCTATAAATATAAACTCAATGCATTGCTAATTTTAATGACAGTTTAATAACTCTCCGAACAAGAAGGCTTTGAAAAAAATGGAAATTTCTTGTGTTACCGGCAACAGTTTGTAAAAGCGTTTACAGAGATACGTGAGCGGAATAAAACGGTGGATCGAATTCTAGAAAACTCTTGCTAGCGAGAGCTGCGTTCACAATTTTTTTTTTCATCGTGACATGAGCTATAATAATTGTTTTCAACGGCTGTTGGATGTCAGTGTTGTTTGCGGAATATTTCACTTGCGACGAACAACGCGAGAAATCAATGCGACTGGATACTGCACACCGATCTCCGATTTGTAACGAGTCCACTGGGTTGGTGTCCGCAACTACCGCGTAACTTCATCATCATGCTTCATTGACATAACTAAAGATCAGCTGCGGGTGCCTCCATTTATAGCGGCGAACCGAAGCGTTCCTGCTCTCTCTCTTCGATATGCAGGTTGTCGCGGGCTTATAATATTGCGGTGCACAATACCACAAAAAAAAAAACGAGAACAGAAAAATGACGAAATGCTTATTGCTGGCCACTTTCATCAACAACGCATGCCTTTTTGTTTTGTATGGCATCTAATTGTAGAAAGAACGAACATTAATGTCATACTGCATCCTCAGAAACGACCGATTTCTTAACGTGGAACATTATACGTGTGTGACGTGGTAACTTTTTCTTTCTTTTTTTCCGTTGAAAGGAAAGACCACATGGTGGGTATCTTGCACGTCAACAGGGCCGTGTACTCAAAAGTGCTATGTATAAAGGAAGAGCGCTTTCGACCAAGTGCGCCCTTCACAGCTAATGTGACGGGGAAGCAATGTTTTTGAGTTTTAACGCGATAGCGGTAAAGAGCCCGTTTCGCAGAATTACCGGTGTCGGCGTCGGTGCCGGCGTCGTTGGTTGAGCGCGTAAAATCAGCGCTGTCCGTGAGCGAAATTTTCAGAGAGATGCAAATAGACGAATAATAAAAAAAAACTTCGGTTCGAGTGAGAATCAAACCCAGGCCTTCTGCGTGGCAAGCAGGCGCACTACTACGCCATTGCTTGGAACTGCTTTCGAAAAGAACCCTATACGAACGTCATGTAATGCGAGGAGTCTCCTTAACGTACCGTATTTACTCGAATCTAAGCCGATGTTTTTTTTTTTCGAAAAAACGATGTGCGAAAGTGGGGGGGTCGGCTTAGATTCAAGTGCAATGAATAAGTTTTTTTTTTTTTTCTGGTCTTGCGAATATCGGGGGTCGGCGTAGAATCGGGGCCGGCCTAGATTCGAGTAAATACGGTATGTAATGTTGCGTAGCAGAAGCGTAGAATCGCACCAGGCGTTAAGACATGTCAATTGCACAACGAGTTCGGTTAGGAGTTTAAAGGCCCACCCATTACAAAGAGCTCAGACATAATTAATCGTCATAATTCGCAAAAGAGTCAATAAAATGGGCCGCTGCGCAGGTTACCTCACGGATGCGTAGTGGGTAGTTCGCTGATTCGCGAAAGGAATAATCATGGCGTAGTGAGCACTTCGCAGATGTACTTACGGTAGGCGTCCTTGGATAGTTTCAAAGGGCCATTGCTACTCGTAAAGACGTTCCTTTCCTTGCAGCATGGTTGAGGTGTCCACCGAGAAGCGAATAGCGGCTACGGATTGAGAAAGCGATGCGAAGAGGGCCCCATTCCACTATCGCGTTCTACTCTTGAAGTGAACCTCAAGTGTCCTCCAACTTTCTCAGCACTCACTTCAAGCCGCAAAACGCCGTGTCCTTCGCTATATTCACCGAAATCGAAGCAAATTGAGTGTGCCTACCAAACATTCTTCATATTCTAAAAGAAATATGTTGTATAAAAAGTGAATAACCGCTCACTTATTGTATGAGGTCAAAGCAAATTTCACAGCTAACACGTTCTTCGCTGCCCGTGTCCCTTCCTCGGCAACGGTGCGCGGAACAGTTTCCCATGAAAAGTACGGGGCTTCCGACACTGTGGTCATTCAGTTACCATCGGAAGAATGGGCAGTACACGTAATTGTTTAATCTTCATACTTGTGACATAAGGTGATCTCGTGACGTTGTCTATCGTGCTTTGTGTTTATAGTCTTGCAAGCCTCACCGTTTATTAAATACGGCAGGACACGTACATCACAGTGCAAACCTTTGCTGTATATGGTAAATTCGCAAACTCGCAAAGCCGCTGAAAGTCAAAAAGGCGAAACTACAAAAATGTATGCGTTCCCTCATCATTGCTGAGCTGGGCTGATTTCCGTGCTTACCCATTGGTATTCGCGCAAGACCTCCTTTAATAATTGCGTTAAGAAGTTCTATGAGCTGGTTAAGAGCGAAATTCATTCGCGGACTTTGTGTTTGAGAGCCCTGTGACTGCGGTGCGCAAGTGGTTGGTCATATGGCTTTGTTTTTCGTTCCTAACTGTACTCTACATGTATACCCTAGACTGTACTCTAGAATAGCATCAGCGCAATGGTGGGGAGGGCATTGGGCTTCTTCATCTTTCTCAAAAAGCAGCACAAATGGGCACTATAGACGAAAGGGATGCACTCATATCACCAGGGGCGGCGCCAGTGGGGGGTTTGGGGGGGCTCCAGCCCCCCAAAAATTTCCGTCTGCCCCCCCTTTGCCCCCTCAAGAGCAAGCATAGTCAAAGTACAATGCATATGTTCCCAGCCTCCCTGCCCCCTGAAGGAACCCACTTGTCGTGGGTGCCCCCCCCCCCCCCCCCCCCCAGTAAAAAAATCCTGGCGCCGCCCCTGCATATCACCAAATGCTCTAGACTCTAGACCTTCAACAAGCGCCGATAGTGCATATTGGACCGGCAGTCCGAAGGAGTTGGATGCAGTGCCAAAGCCGCAGCTTTCTCTTCCGAAGCAGCACTATTTAGTTTTCCAAGCGTAGAGTTTATGCGAGCGGCGCTGTAGTGGACCTGAGATGAAAAATAGTATATTTCAAAGGCATCAAAGCCCCGTCGTTCGCCTTGCTGACGGTATAATTTTAAGATATCGTACCTACCGCGTGACTGACACAGACACGAGGACAAAGAAAAGGACACAACATGGCGCTGTATCAATTGAAGTTTCATAGAAGAAACCAGGCATATATTACAAGCCCCGACGGGGTCAATACCTGGGCCATAGGCATACAAGCAACTTATCAACCTGCTTAGAAAATGGCCATTGCATAACTTTTCATTGTCATATATTTGACACAGCTGATTAACAAGGAAACAGTAAAAAACAGCCAAGGAAAAACTCACCGCAAAATTGCAACATAAATCAGTTAGACACGAGTCAATACATAAGCTTTACCCAAAATCCAAAAAAGGCAACCTTGTCATCAAGTAATGAAATGGAAGGCTGGCTTTTTCCTCTCGTCTGCTCCAGTCGCGCTGTATATAGCTTCAATGAAGCTGTACCAACCCGCCCACTCTTCCTTGAAATATGGCCATGAATGGCTCAGTAATAGCAAAGTGGTCGAGGTAGGCGCCAGGTGCTGTAACAAGTGTGAACAGGTGCTCTTGGTGCAAGGGAAGTCGGGATCCGTGCGCTACAGGGGCCTACAGCGCGGGCTGCTTGGACACTGACGATGTGGCATCAACCTGAGCGTATGTGGGTGCTTGTATGTGAAGCGAGCTTCGGGCTTGCGCGCATGTTATCAAAGCTAGCTCTGGGCTCACAACGTTGCGTGGACCATCACCAGCAAACGTCGTTTAGCCGTCGAGAGGGCACGGAGAAGGCTGTGCATGCAGTTCCGCGCGAATCGCGGAGCGGATCAACGCACCCAGGTCGCTGTCGTCAGTTACACTGGGATCAGATGTGTCAGCCTGCAGTAGGATCAAATGAGACTCATAAGGCAGCTAGCACGTAGTCATGATGCAAGTGGCATAAGTGTGGCTTTCTTTTAACACGAAAGTGTTTTATGCCGGGGTCCACCAAGACTTCAGTGACGTATTTCCGTCACGAAAATGACGTCGAAAAAATTTACACGATCAGATGGCAAAGAAAAACAGTTCCGTCAACGGGCATCGAACCAACGACCTCTCTGTCTGCAACAACACATGCCGGGCACGCTATCCACTGCGCCACGGTCACAGACTGTAGAGGCTTTACAAACGCGCCTTTTATACCTACCACTCTCCCGGTCGGCGGAGTGGTGTTGCCCTCTGGGAGCGGTAAAGTAAAGTAATTCGTCATTACTGTGGCCTCCGCGATTAAAGGGACACTAAAGAGCAAAACAATTTTTCTCGCATTAGTAAAGTAGTCTTCCACGATACCAAAAACACCACGCTTGCTGTGAGACGACGCTTAATAAGCGAGAAAACGCGCAAAAAGAAAATGCAGGTGGCGACGCTACCTTGGAATTCCGGCACCATTTGCCGTGACGTCACACATTTTTGACTGCGCCTGCTTGGGCCTACGTAGTTCCTAATCGGTTAAATCGAAGTACATTGTCCTCTGAGGGGACCAGAGACTTGACATAACGAGTTTGTGGAAATTTCGTCGAGCCAGTGGCGCCAAAATACGTTAAATGCTCTTTGAAATCTTTTATGTCACGAATTACAAAGTTCGGCGCGAAATTTAAAAATGAAACTTTGAACTTGGTTTTCTCCTCTAATAATCAACCTATGGTGGTGAAATAAACTACACAAACGTTCTCCGAGGACACTTTATCAATCTAAACCAATTCATTGTTTCTCTTTAGTGTCCCTTTAACACCTGCAACGCGTTACACGTCCGTCCCATTCGACGCGTTTTCAATAGAAGTTCAATTTTGTCAATGCCTTAACACACCGCGAGGTGGCGATCTTAGCCCAAGCGTCGTAAAAGCGTCGGCCACGCTCATAGCATCACGCTAATCCAAACCAAAAATAGATCTGCGACGCGCGCCTGCCTCACCTAGCTGTTACACCGCGTTCAGTGCTCACGCGCTCGCCCCGAGAAAAATCGCGGCCGGGCGGGCGGCACGACGCGCTTTGCGTTTCCCTCTAGTCCGGCCGTGGTGTTCAATCACATTTTAACATGCCACGGGATGGCGACCAAGTTCTGCGTCCAATATGCGACGCTCTTCTGGCTATCACACCTCGTTCTCTGATTACGCTTTCACCGTTAACTACTACAGCTACCAGAAGGCTTTGTGTAATCATTTAACATGGACGTTAGTCGTCGGGACGGAGATGTACTACCAATCATCAAAGTGGGTGCATCCACATTAAACGGTGCTATAGCTGCCAGACATCAATATACATTGTGCAAACTCTCTTATATCAATGTACAGTAAACATTCAGTTACTTCTTTTAGGGCACGCTTTACTTTCGTGTTATTCCGATTCCTATGACGGAGGGATCAACCATCTTTTTGATGAGAAGGGCATTCAACGCATCGGGCCCAATACCCTTGGGTAAATGGCGCACACTGTCATTCGCACAAAGGAGAGCGCGAGGACATCTTCTAGGTAAGTGTACTACTCGCCACTGTCGCCTGAGAGTTGGTCGCGCTAAGCAAGTTTCTTCGCTATCTCGGAGCGGACAAAAGGAATGGCAACAATCTGGCCAAGCTGCTCTTTAACAAGTCCCAGTAGCCGAAGCCAAGTTCTTGGTTGAGAAGCCTGTGACGTAGATGACAACACCTGTGACGTAGATGACTGTGTGTATCAGCTTCGCAGAAGGAAGAAAACAAAAGGAAGAAGGCAGAGGTTGACCAAAGACATGTTCGATTGGCGTTGGCTGCCCTACGTTGGGGGAAGGGGAAATGGGAAGAGACATTCGAGAGAGGGAGAGAGAGAGCGGAGGGAAGGAAAGATGGAAATGAGCCATGAATGTGCTGAATTATCCAATAACTAATACACTTGCGCTTAAGACACAAGTACGCTTTCTGGAATAAAGTAGTTTCTTCCAGAGCATGTATGCTTCCGTAGTACGGTGCCGAGTGAGGATGGTGAATATGTACAGCAGAAAAAGCGCCGACATAACGCCTGCTATATGCACGCTAGAAATCTGGAGCGGGCGAAGTTGATGCATTAGTCCCGAGTTCTCATTCATTTACATGAGCGGACGGATTCAGGCATGGTGCCGGGCTTTTAGGGTGTGTCTTGTATACGTTAATTCCGTTAGCTTGAGTTATTTGTAAGCTTTCCTAGCTTAGACTCTGGCGTGCAAGTCATGTCTGTAGTTTGTGAGGATTCTCGTTTATCATTGTTTTTTGGAAGCAAGAAGTATTCACATTTTTGCGAGCATTCACTCTGAAAACATTACTCGTTACTTTTTTCGGTGAGTCCTGACTCGCCGCATACATAAATCAAATAATGATACACGCTAACTCTCTTTTGGAGATTACCATGCTCTCTTCGGAGAGTCTTGGGAGACGCGTCTCTCCAAAGAGCGTTAACGTGTGTTTTTATTGCGATAGCAATTATATGGACAGTCTCTGCTGGTTTTTGCCGTCGCGGCCGTCATGCACCACACACACACACACACACACACACACACACACACACACACACACACACGCATATATATATATATATATATGAAAGCCACAAAGAAATATGATTCAGAAATACTTTCCGACGCGCGGAATCGAACGGCCGACCTCTCACTACGAAATGCGCGGCGTTAGACGGCTAGGCCACGAAGAGTACCGTCTTTCAGCATGCTAATTTATATACACTACTTACTTCAGCGTGCTTTCTTACTCACCAGCGAGATGGCGCGAAATACGCGCGGGGGGCGCTTTAAAGGTCGTCGCCCAACTCCTGCGAACGCCGATGCTCTTCGCCCTACAGGGCGTGGTCGCCTTCGTGCGCGTATCTCGAAGAAAAAGGGGGGGGGGGGAGCGGGGGGGAGGAGCGAGAGGTTGTATGTCTTGTGCTTTCCCCGCAATGTCCGCGCTGAAGTCACAGAGCGTGCGAAGGTCACTTAACTCGCTGCAACGGCCGCGTTTGCGAAAGGAGCGCGCTGTTGAAACAGAAATAAGTAACAACTTCGACATTTAGTTAGCGCTCGTCCTGTGTGAACCTGTTCGTTCGTTTCGTGCGTCCTGCTTTATGTTTCAGCAGTGCGCTTCAAGTATCGAGCTGTGACGCATGATAGTTCACGCTCGTCCTGTGTGCGTTCTTTTCGTGCGTCCTTTGGGCTCGAGCGACGTGCTGGCAATTTCGAGCTGCTTTCCGTTCTTCGCGTTACATTCCAATTTGTTGCTATCGCATTCATTGCTTCGCCGTTGCGGCGAAACTGTGACTTTTTTATGTTTGAAAAGAGTGACATATGTGGCAGCTCATTACTGACCAAAAAAAGAGCATTTGGGACGTTAAACCCGAGATGTTATTATTATTAAAAAAAGAGCTACAGGTAATCTTTTTTTTTTTCGTCTAGATGCCGCGCCGTCCTGCGCAGCTCCCACCTCAACAATCAGCTATGGGCCACCCAGCAAACCCGCGAGGCGGCGAAGAGGCAGAACCTCGACGTCCCCACGTGGGAGGCCTAGGCCGCGCCACTCAAATTGATGGTTCGCAGTAAAGTTTATTCCTCTCCTCCTTCTCCTCCTCCGCCTAGAGTGCTGAAATTGAAAAAGAAGAAAGAGAACGCATACAATGAATTTAGTTGGTAAAATTTCGTCTCTGCGGTTTCCTATGACATCGTTTTTTTTTCTAATGATGCACAAGTAGGAAACAACACTTCTGCGCAGCGGACACGGTTGGCAAATACACTGCGCAGCTGGTCGAAGTGCTGCTATGTTGAAATGTCTGGGACTGGATTCCACGAGCTGATGCTTGGAAACCTCTTCCTTTGCGCAGGGGTACGCGCGTGGCAGGAGGGCAAATTGAGTTAGCCATAGAATGCTGAAGAAATATCTTCAGTTGTACTTCGGCTACTGAACGCGAAAACCCCGTGCCATCTCTCAGAGGCCCTCCCCATATAACTGACTTTCTCTTGCAATTTTTTAAAGTCTTTGAGAAGCTCCGCGGATGTGGTGTGCAAAGACTGGCAACTTACATCGCCTCAGTGGCGAAGGCAAAATTTTCGGTGACATGACCACCTGCGCTCACTCCGACGTGTTCAACAAGTACTCAGATGGAAAGCGTAGCGTTATTGATTCAGTTGCCTGCGCACATAACAGGTCTGAATTATAATATATGATAATTTCTTATCTGCCATGAGATCCCAGACGCGCGCGAAATATCCAGTTTCTACATATAGGGCCCCAATACACAAAACCCTCTTATGAACAATATTTCGCGCAAGGCTATTAGAAGTGTGTACGTGAATTCACGAGGACAAAATCAAAACTTCTTCAGCTGACTGGGAGCGCGGGAACACACAACAGACGAAGGAAGAACCCCAGAACACGAGCGCTCCCAGTAAGCTGAAGAAGTATGAATTACCAACTAGTCCACCTTTCCATACTTTTGCAAAACAAAACGTCAGAGCTCCCTCGTCATAGTGCGATGAAAGGCACTGATAACTACTGAGCCTGCAGGGGGCTGGACTGAATGCGTGATACTTGTTTATAATGAATCGTACCTGGGCACGTCACCTCGCGAGGCCCCCACGTAAGATTAGAAGAATTATCTGCGACACCAAGACTACAGGACATTTCTTCGGCTGGAACCAGCTGACTAGCGGTCTAGCTGAATGAAGCTTATTTTGTTGAAGTCCTTGATCTGCTTCATTATTCGATGGTAGAAATAAAGAATATGCGGAAGGTGCGCGGAGGCGCTATCTCTGGAGCTCTGTGTTCACAGGGTAGTGCCATATATGATGTGCGAGGCATAGGTCCGCAAAAAAATTCGAGCCTAGTCAGACTCACTCCAGAAATATATTTTGCTCTGAGGGCTCACTCGGACTCAGACTCACCAAAATTTTCCTCAACCGGACTCACTCGGATTCAGCCTCACTCAATTTTTCTCAACCGGACTCACTCAGACTCAAACTCACCACCATATTACTCAGCCGGACTCACTCAGACTCACACTCACTGCTTCACCTGAGTCTGAGTGAGCCTTAGTGAGTCGACTCATGAGCCCGTTGGCATAAAATTAGCTTTTTAGACCATGGCGTCAATCCGTTTAATCGGTGCGCTACGACATGCCTTTCGATCTTGTACTTTAAAGTACGAGTTATCATCGTATATCATATATCATTATTATATCCCGATACAGTAAAGGTATTTTTATGAAATACACGACTCACACGAGATATTTTTATCAAGTACTTCCCATTAAAGAGTTCGCGGGGTGGAGGTCATGGCACCCATTCCCCTAACTTATGCCTCTGATCAATAAATATTCAGGTGGCGGATGAATGTTAGTGTGCTGAGATATGTGTGAATAGACTTGAGTATAAACGTAAGCCCATATAAGGCTGATAGTAATGCTTAACTAGAGTAGATAGGACCATAAGTCGGCAACAAAACGTGGAGCTTACTCGGACTCGCTCAAGAAATATATTTTGCGCTTAGGGCTCACTCGGACTGGGACTCACCAATATTTTCATCAACTGGACTCACTCGGACTCAGACTCACTAAAAGTTGTTGACTCATCATCATCATCATCATCATCATCAGCCTGTCTATGCCCACTGCAGGGCAAAGGCCTCTCCCATGTTCCGCCAATCAACCCGGTCCCGTTTGTTCCCTGACCCACTCTGCTCTCTTCCTGTCTCTTAAGGTTACACCTATCATTTTCCTTTCCATCGCTCGCTGCGTCGTCCTCAATTGAATTTGAACCCTCTTTGTAAGTCTCCAGGTTTCTGCTCTGTAGGTAAGTACCGGTAAGATGCAGCTGTTATATACCTTCCTCTTGAGGGACAGCGGTAGACTACCATTCATGGTTTGATAATGCTTGTCGAATGAGCCCCATCCCATCCTTAATCTTCTGGTTATTTCACTCTCATGGTTCGGCTCCGCGGTTACTACCTGTCCTAAGTAGACGTACTCCTTTACAACTTCCAGTGTCTCGCCCCCTATCGCAAAGCTCTCTTCTCTGCCAAGATTGTTCCAGATTACTTTAGTTTTATGCATATTAATTTTCAGACCTACTCTTCTACTTTCCATATCCAGTTCAGTAATCACGAGCTGTAGTTCGTCTCCCGCGTTACTCATCAATGCAATGTCATCAGCGAATCGCAGGTTACTGAGATACTCTCCATTCACTCTTATCCCTAATTCTTCCCAATCTAGGGCCTTGAAAACCTCCTGTAAACACGCGTTTAATAGCATTGGAGAGATCGTGTCTCCCTGCCGTACACCCTTCTTTATTGGGATTCTGTCGCTTTCTTTATGGAGGACTATAGTGGCTGTTGATCCGCTGTAGATTTCTTCCATTATGTTTATATAGGCTTCGTCGATGCCTTGATTCCGCAGTGCCTGCATGACTGCTGATGTCTCCACCCAATCAAATGCCTTCTCGTAATCTATGAAGGCTATGTATAGGGGTTGGTTGTATTCCGTGCATTTCTCTATCACCTGATTGATAGTATGAATATGGTCTATTGTTAAGAAGCCTGTACGAAATCCTGTCTGGTCCTTTGGTTGATTGAACTCTAATGTCTTATTAATTCTGTCAGCAATTACTTTTGTAAATAGCTTGTAGACAACGGACAGTAAGCTGATGGGCCTGTAATTTTTCAGGTCCTTGACGTCCCCTTTCTTATGAATCAAGATGATGTTGGCATTCTTCCAAGATTCCGGTATCCTCCTCGTCGAGAGACACTTCGTATACAGGGTGGCTAGTTTTTTTCTAACATAATCTCTCCACCGTCTTTTAACAGGTCTGATGTTATCTGATCCTCACCAGCGGTTTTGCCTCTTTGCATTCCCTTTAGGCTTTAGGGCTATCTTTACTTCTCCTGTCAATACTGGTGGGATGTCCGATTCCTCTGGGCGATTACTGCTTCTTACGTTATCATCCTGACTGTCTCGGCTGCTGTACAGATCTCTGTAGAACTCTTCCGCTACCTCAACTATTCTATCCCTATTGTTTGTGACCTTGCCTTCCTTGTCCCTTAATGCATACATCTCATTTTTGCTTAGGCACAGTTTTGTCTTCATAGCTTTGAGGCTTCTTCCGTTCTTTAGAGCATGCTCAATTCTCTCCATATTATACTTTCTTATGTCGGCTACTTTACGCCTATTGATTAACTTCGAAAGCTCCGCCAGCTCTATTTTGTCTGTTGCATTTGAGGCTTTCATGGCTTGACGTTTCTTAATGAGGTTTTTCGTCTCTTGGGATAGCTTACCACTGTCCTGTCTAACGACTGTACCGCCGACTTCCACTGCACACTCCTTAATGATACTAGTCAGATCATCACTCGGACTCAAACTCACCAAAATGCTGCTCACCCAGACTCACTCAGACTCACGGCCCGACCTTAGTCTGAGTCAGTCTGAGTGAGTCGACTCACGAGTGAGTTTGCAGACCTATGGTGTGAGGTGTCATAAGTAGACGTGTTCAGGGCATCTGGTACATCCGCTACATTGTATTGTATTCGTACATTGTATTTCTGGCTAGTGGTCGGCAGTCACAGTGACCTCTGCTACGACGTGCTTTGTCGCAGACGTCAGGCGTATTGGTTTGACCTATGCACGATATACACTGCGCGCAAACACAGAGAAAATGGAAGAAGGAGAGACGAAGACTACCATCATGACCAGCGGGACTAGCAATGGAGGGCCCTTGCGGGCTATTGCTTTTCTGGGAGAGCTTGGCCAGTCGCTCCAGCTTTTGCGCCTTGATATTGCCTCGAGCGCCTCTTATTCCCTGTCGAAGAATTCTATCTTCAACGACGAATGCTTGCAGGATCGTGTCGAATGCGAAATTGGATTGTGTGTTTGCCACTTTTGTTTGAAACGATCGCACTATCAAGCCATGGGGAGTGACAACCGCTTTCTTCCATTTGAGAATTCAGGCCTCGGGTACAAGTTCAGATCTTTGCCAAACTTGTGTCCCTTTTTTAACGTGATGATTACAGCCCATTACTGCTAGAAAATGTATACCTCCGTTTATGCAACAACCTTAGAGAGATATTTTGTCGTTCACTGCAAGAGGAGTATATAGGTGAGTATATAGGTGATAGGCGTTAAAGAGCTCATTTCGCAGAAATTCCGGTGTCGGTTTCGGCGTCGTTGGTTGTGAGCGAAAAATCTTGTCCGTGACTGAAAAATCGAGAAAGATGCAAATAAAATAAATAAGAAATCTTCATTTCTACTGAGAATCGAACCTAGGCCGCCTGCGTGGCAAGCAGGTGTTCTACCATATAGCCACATTGCTTGAAACTGCTTCGAATAAAAAAACACTATATGAATGTCTTGTAGTGGGAGAAGCCTCCTTAACGCATGTAATATTACGTGGCAGAAGCGTAGAAACGCGCTAGACGTCAAAACATGTGAATTGCGCAGCGAGTGGGTATTTTAAAGGCCCACCCATTAGAAAGTGCTCAGACATATTTAATCATCATCAGCTGCAAAAGCATCAACCAAGTGAGCAGTTGCGTAGGTTCGCGTGTTGCCTTACGGGCACGTAGTGGGCCCTTCGCTGATTCGCAAAAGGAAGAATTATGACGTAGTGGGCACTGCGCAACTGTACTTGTAGTAGGCATTCTAGGATAGTTTGAAACGGCCAATGTTATGCATGCGCACAGTCGTTCGTTTCCTTACGGCATGGTTGAGGCATGCACCGAGAACCGAAGCTAGGCTAGAAATTGAGAAGGCGATGCGCACGGGGCCCGATTACACTATCGCGTTCTATTCTTGAAGGTGAAGCTCAAACGTCCTCCAAGATTTTTGCTGAGACAGTCATGTTGCAACCATGCAGTCATGTTGAATCACTGTCAATGGAACTTAGTCCGACGACCCATGCAGGACATTTCTGGAAGCATTTGAAGGGCTCAATACTTTCAGCAACTGAAACTCTCAAGACGAACTCCGCTATCCCCATTCCCTCTTCGAGGACACCGCTACTTAAGGCACGCCCATAATATAGCTTCTTGAAGATATTCACGAATGTTACACGTTAAGAACTGGCCATATGTCTACTACGAGCCCGACTGTACAGCCTACTATAATGAAAGCATTTTAATCTTTACGCACGAAATGGCCCTCCTGCTTTGCTATGCGGACCCCCCGCAGGCCAAAAGAAAAGTAGGCTATTTTTTATGCGGTTTGAAGCATACGCTCTTCGGTAGAGTAATACGCAACCCAATAAAGACCTAGATTTGTAAAATAAATAATGGGAGTCGCAGCAGCCGAGAATACGCTGACAGTGTGCACTAGGTAATGTAACCAACGAATGTAATATGACCACTGAATGCTTTTCGGCATTTGCTTAATTGGCACCTTATTCATCCTAGCGCGTTATGAATACGCCGTTGACGAGCTTGAAGCGGCATATCTGCCTCAGATACATCGATTGCGCCGTTTTTGCTGCAGATTTCGATCCTATGACGCGGCTTGAAGCAGTACTCGAGTCAGTCGGGTCATTCGGGCTACCTGAAATCCAGAAACGTCTCCTTGCACTTACAAAAAGAAAGAAAGAAAGAAAGAAAGAAAGAAAGAAAGAAAGAAAGAAAGAAAGAAAGAAAGAAAGAAAGAAAGAAAGAAAGAAAGAAAGAAAGAAAGAAAGAAAGAAAGAAAGAAAGAAAGAAAGAAAGAAAGAAAGAAAGATCCTGTTCTTTAGACACACTATCACTAACTTTCAGACTGATTTCAATGCACAAAAGACTGCTCCCATTTCAGAGATACCGCACCACATCGACAAAAAATCCATGCAGAATCACCTCTGGGAGTTGTTTAAGTGATTCTTCAGCGTTTTCTTCTAATGACCTGCTGTTTGGTGGTCGCGAGCTGCTCTGCTTCGTATAATTGCGAGAAACACCGCCAAAAGAAAATCTTGAAACGGGTGGTGAGGTTGCAACACCTTGTAAAATTAAGGTGTGAATAAAAAGTGGGGAGTTAAGCACAGTGGTTAAGACACCCGCCTTCTGAGCCTGGACTCGTAGCTTCGCAACCCACCGTCGCCAACGTTTTTTTTTTTTTTTTTTCCTTTCTAATATATTTCTTCGTATTCCGAAATCTCCTTTGGGAGTTGTCTAAGCGATGCGTAAGTGTAAAGTTGCATTGTATGTTGCAGCCTTCCCTAGAACGTTTTTTTCGGCCAGCATCGGCGTAGCGTCTTCCTTTCATCTTCTTTCTAGCGTTCGTCAGCGTCTGGAACGGCCCAGTGGAAGGCGGACCCCGTGACCATCGAAGCGCATGTTTTGCATCGAAGTTTTGCTATTATAATAATATCTGGGGTTTAACGTCCCAAAACCACGATATGATTATGAGAGACGCCGTAGTGGAGGGCTCCGGAAATTTCGACCACCTGGGGTTCTTTAACGTGCACCTAAATCTAAGTACACGGGCCTCATACATTTTCGCCTCCATCGAAAATGCAGCCGCCGCGAAGTTTTGCTAAGTCGGTATTTTCCTTATGTGGAAAATCCTCCATGTCGGCTTTAAATCTTGCCCAAGAGATGGCTCTCATTTCACTATTACGAAATTCAAATAAACCTTTATAAAAATTGTTCTCCTTTTACATGTTTTGCACCGCCGTATAACGCATTCATATGGTTCAGATATATTCACATTATGCAAGCGTGGGTGTATAGACCAGTGGTTAAAGCACTTGCCTTCTGAGCGTGGGCGCCTGGATTCAAACACAGCACCACGAAGAAAAATATTTGTTTTCTGCATTATTTCATTATAGAAATGATCGTTTTACGTGACAGACGGACGGACGGACGGACGGACGGACGAACGGACGAACGGACAGCATTCCCGGTGATTCGATAGACTAATACTCACGCACTTAAAATTTCGTTAGAGCGATTCGTCTTATGTGACGGACTGACTGGCTTCCTAGTTAGGTAGGCGTATAAATGCTAATGCATTTAAAAGGCAGTGCATGTGATTTTTTTATGCGCACATACTACGCTCGTTTTGCAAAACACATATCTCACATAACCGGCAGTACGATAAAATAACATACCTTGACGTTAAAGGGGAAACGCTGCAGGTTGAAACATTAAGCGAGCTTTAACGACTCCTGAAGTCAAAATATCGTATTCGCGCACTTGAAAAAAGACGTCGTTATATAGTATACCAAAATCCACACCGACGCAACTAATCTAGCAATTGACGCCGTGCTAAGGCAAAGTAAAGACGTAATTTAAAGGATCGAAGCCTACGTTAGCCGCTCGTTATCGAAAGCAGGAGCCAATTATTCCACGGCAGGAAAATAGTGTCTTACGATCGTTTGGGCGCTGGAGAAATTTGAGCCTCCGATGCCGCTCTTAAGTCGTAAATGGGCACCACGCCTTGTGTTAGGCAGCAAGCTTGAAGATCTCTTTGGGCTGCCTCAAACAGTGGAGACTGAGAATGCAGGAAATCAATATTATTCTTTATTAATCTGGAAAAAAAAGGACCTTGACCAAAAGTAGGGCATCACATCGTCATCCAAAGTAAAGAGAACGAAAATAAGGATACTAAAGCAAAAAGCACTATCGAAAGGCTGTCGCAGAATCACGAAACACTAACACAGCAGGTCAATTAACCACGAATGAGTGAAAATAAGAAAGTCACTTAGACTACAAAAATGACACAAATACACGCGCAGGTGATCAGAACATAGAGAGAGCGAGAGAGAGATAATAAAACGAGAGAAAGGCGGGGAGGTCAACCAGAATTGTAGCATCCGGTTTGCTACCCTACGCTAAGGGGAGGGGGAAAGGGAAAGAAAGATGGAAAGGAAAGCGGAGAGAAGAGCAGGCGCGCGATAAAAAAATCATAAACAAATGGAAGCTGTAGAGCGGGAGTACTAAAGCCTATTCAATAGGCCACTGGCTCGCAAAAAGTTCAGTAAGGCCTTAATTGATTTTCTGTGTGAAGACAGTTCGGGTCGGCATTCCGGCACTGACTGTTCCGACAGGGGTCTGTCGTCAAGGCTGGCCATCGCAGCAGCTAGCGGCAGTCTGCGCGAGCTGTAGCGAGGGCAGCGACGAAGAACGTGGTCTATCGTTTCTTCGCTGTCACACTGGCTGCAAAGTAAATTTAAAATGTGTATTAACTGTCAATCACAAGGCATTTATCAGTTCGCTATCTACGAGAAAACCATGTAGAGCTATCGGTCGTGAGTTCCTGAATTGATACTACGTCAATGCCAGGAATCAGTATCAGTGGTGTAGCCAGGACGGGGGGGGGGGGGGCACACCGGGCCCATGCCCCCCCCCCCCCCGAATTTTTTTTTTGCCATGGCATACAGAGCTCAACATGACGCTCGATCACATTTGCCTGCCCGACCCCCACTTCAGATCAAGGAGGTGCCCCCCCCCCCCCCCCCCCCCCGAAAAATGTTTCTGGCTATGCCCCTGATCAGTATGTCATGCATAATGGTACACAGGTAAAATATCTGCGCTCTGAACACTATAGATCAGAGCCCGTATTAACAAAATGCCTTACGCTGGAATTCTTCGTAAGAGAAACTGTCTAATCTCGGTTAAAAGTATGCCATTAGTGAAGCCACTAGGCCAGTGGCAGAACGCACTAGCGAAGGAAAAGCTTTTGAAATGCAGCCCTATAGACCAAGATCAAGAAGGGAGCCGACGGATGGATACACGTTATAGATTTCAAAACAGGAGAAAGTGCCTCAGATCAGGCTGGCCGACGTTTCGATAGGGGACCTATCTTTGTCAAAGGCGCCTTGTCATCCCTGGCTGTTAGTTTTATGGGGTTAGTGATGACGTCATGTCAGCGGCGGCGCGTCTGTTGCTGTTGGTAATCAATTACCAACAGCAACAGACGCGCCGCCGCTGACATGACGTCATCACTAACCCCATAAAACTAACACGCCAGGGATGACAAGGCGCCTTTGACAAAGATAGGTCCCCTATCGAAACGTCGGCCAGCCTGATCTGAGGCACTTTCTCCTGTTTTGAAATCTATAGCCCTATAGACCGTAATTCGCAATGCCCTTTCAGTCGCAAGTGCTGTGCGCGATCGGCTGGCAACCTTTGTCGAGCTTATGTCGATATTTTGAGCATCAACACGGGCATTAATTTGCTGTTCAGAAGAGTTCTTTCTAAATAGAATACAAACCAAGATTTCCGCTACAATGACGACGTCTTTTCTTGCGATATTATCGTGATTTTAGTGACTTGCCCTCAAGTTCGTCCAATATACATTCATATTCTTAACTCACTGTTTTGGCAGTGCTTGGCAGTTCACTGCATCTACCAGTGCACATTGCAATTAACATATTTGTGCTTTGTTTCGAATAAAACCATTTGTGCAAATTAGCGCATGTATCGTGCCTTTTATCTGTTTGTGTTTTATTTGCGCTATTTCCGGCAGACATGTCATATTGCAACAAGGCCGAATGTCTCCCATCCTCAAGGGGAGCGGGTGCTGTACTCTGGTGCATAGGCGTGCGCTGGGTTCCCCTTCAAAGGGGGGGGGGGGGGCGAAGGTTCATCGTGGCGCCCCCCTCCCTATTAAGCCAATGTATGTTGCAGACTCTGTGCCCCCCTCTTCTTAGGTGACTAGAGGGGGGGAGGGCGCCCCCTGCCCCCCCCCCCCCCCCCCCCTCTGCGCGCGCCTAGGCTCTGGTGTTAGTTGCTCGTGTCAGTGAGAACTTATTTACTAAAATTGAGACAAGTTGGCCTTACCGACTGCTTGCTTAAGTCTGTCGCTAGTTACCTTTTAAAGACGACAGAATAAAGGTAGTAATGAGTGATGGTTAAAAAAAATCCACGTTGAATCTCCTTTGGGAATGCGTAAGCGAAGAGCTTTACTGAAGAAAACTACATGGCTGCGGCCTTTCAAGAAACGTTGCTGTCGTGTGGCATCGGCACGGCGCCTTTCTTTCTACGGTTCGTCAGCGTTTGGAACGGCTTTCTGGAAGGCGCAACCCTCAACCACCGAATGGTGGCGTGTTTGGCATCAAACTTCCGTAAAGTTGGAATTTTCCTGATATGCACGAGCTTTCATTTCGACTTTACATATCGTTCAAGAGAGGGCTTATATTCTACCACCACAAAATATTTCAACGAAGTCTCTGTAGAAAATGTTCTACATCTACATTCGTTTTGCACCGCCCACACAGCGCATTCATAAGGTTCAGATATATTCACTCTCTACGTGCATTGGTGTGTAGCCCAGTGGTTAACGCACGTGCCTTCGGAGCATTTGGGCCTGGTTTACAAACCCAGCACCGCCAAAAAAAAAAAATGTTTTAAGGCGAAAACTTTGGATGCCTTATCAAACGCGAAAACTGACCGTCGGCGGTGTCGGCGTCCCGTGTAGGCGGCGTCAACACGAGTGATGTAAAAAATGATCATTGCGTGTTGAAGTCACCATATGACGTTATCATGGCGTCACAGATAGCCAAAATGTGGGGCGCAATTATGACGTCCCTATGGCGTCATGATGGCGTCACATAACCTGACGTCACATGATGACGTCTTGACATCGTCGCTTTGCGTCGCTTTGAAAACGAGGTGAGGTGCAGAAGCTTGCACTGCCTCCGATCCTGCAGGTAGTACAAAAACACGTTAGATGTAGAAGCTTTCGGAGGGGAGCGGGGGAGGGTCAGTACATCGACTGAAGAAAAAGATGGCCTTCGCCTTCGAGTCGTCTTAGGCGATAGCATAAGGGACCCTGTAGGTTATTTTTAAATGCGCAGCATTTCTTAGCGAACTTCTGCGACTTTGAGCGTATCTATCTATCTATCTATCTATCTATCTATCTATCTATCTATCTATCTATCTATCTATCTATCTATCTATCTATCTATCTATCTATCTATCTATCTATCTATCTATCTATCTATCTATCTATCTATCTATCTATCTATCTATCTATCTATCTAGCCGCCTACGACTTCGTGCTCTCCTGCTCGCTTGGTTAATCGAATGTACACCAAAATTGGTATGGCGCAACATGACTGCATGACGAACGTAAATGACAAGTCATAACATGAAAAATCATGACACGCATGTCATGTACAGTATGATTTACATGCCACGCTCACGGTGCGCTGGCGGCTGTTTCGCTAGCTTCATATACACCAAAATTGGTATCTTGTGACGTCACTGTGTGACGAACATAAATAACACGAGTTAACATGAAAATCATGACATGCAAGTCATGCACAGCATGACTTACGTGCCGCGCTTTTGGGGCGCTGGCGGCCGTTTCGCTAGCTTGATCTGCCCCGAAATTGGCATTGCGCGACGTGACTGTGTGACGAACCTAAAAAAAATCACAGCATATCCACGGAGTGAATGATGATGAGTGGGCGAAGCTGCGGAGGTTCATCGGCAAACCGTGAATCTTCCGTGAATTCTGCCCAGTACATCATCACCGACGTGAGATCGGGCGCGTTTATACTAAAGGTTCGATGAGTTATGACGACTTGCAGCTCACTTTAATTTTACATGTGCGCTGTGAATTTTCATTGTTTAGAAAACCATTGCTTCAGAAAACATCTGGCGTCTTTCGTCAAGCAGCTGGCGTCTTTTCGTTTTGCTTTAGAAACATCTGGCGTTCTTTCGTTTTGCTTTTACAAAACATCTGGCATCTTTCGTTGGTTTATTTCATCAATCAACGGCGTTTTGAACAAAATTTTTATTGTTTAATCATGCACAGGAGAAATCTCACCAAGTACTACCTTGGAGGTAAACAATGGCTGCTAATAGGAATGAGAGACAGAAGTAGTCAGCTTTTAGCTACTAACGTTTCCTACTGGAACATGCCAATGGCTGCTAATGGGGAATGAGAGACAGAAGAATTCGGCTTTTAGTTAACGCGCACGCTGCGAATTTTTTATTGTTCAACAACGCACAGGAAATATCTCCCACCGGCACCACCTTGGAGGTCAAAGCGTAAGACTGGTTACGCACTACGACTACGACTACGAGGGACGAACGGGTGCCGCCTTAAGGAGCTTCGCCCCTAAAACACGAGTTAACATGAAAATCATGGCACGCATGTCATGCACAGCATGATTTACGTGCCACGCTCATGGGGCGCTGGCGGCCGTTTCGCTAGCTTGATCTATCCTGAAATTGGTATTGCGCGACGTGACTGTGTGACGAACATAAATAACACACGAGTTAACATGAAAATCATGACACACATGTCATGTACAGCATGACTTACGTGCCACGCTCACGGTGCGCTGGCGGCCGTTTCGCTAGCTTGATCTATCCTGAAATTCGTATTGCGTGACGTGATTGTCTGACGAACATAAGAACACGAGTTAACATGAAAATCGTGACACGCATGTCATGTACAGCATGACTTACGTGCCACGCTCATGGGGCGCTGGCGGCCGTTTCGCTAGCTTGATCTATCCTGAAATTGGTATTGCGCGACGTGACTGTGTGACGAACATAAAAACACGAGTTAATATGAAAATCATGACATGCATGTCATGTACAGCATGACTTACGTGCCACGCTCATGGTGCGCTGGCGGCCGTTTCGCTAGCTTGATCTACCCCAAAATTGGTATTGCGCGACGTGATTGTGTGAAGAACATAAAAACACGAGTTAACATGAAAATCATGACATGCATGTCATGTACAGCATGACTTACGTGCCATGCTCATGGTGCGCTGGCGGCCGTTTTGCTAGCTTGATCTACCCCGGAATTGGTATTGCGCGACGTGCCTGTGTGACGAACATAAATAATAGGAGTTAACATGAAAACCATGACACGCATTTTCCTCAATGACATACAAGACGATGTATGCAGCTCTTTGCTGGCTGCTTCGCATTACATCGATTCCCACAATGCGTGGGATCTGCCGGCTTTTTTTTTTTCTCGCCATTCACTAACAACTAGTTTGATGACGTCTTTGCATGTGTAAGAAATAGTAATACCCAACAGTAAACCCAAGAGAAAACGGTAAATCCAACTCTATCGTTTTATACATTTATTGCTTTACAGCGATGATCGTCTTACGTGACAGAGGGACGGACAGTTTTCTCGTTGAATCGGCATATAAATGATTACGCATTCAAAAGCCCGTGGATACAAGTCCACCACGTTGAACCATGCATCTCTGTAGGGTTTCACATAACTTGAACCTAGGTGTAAAAAAAAAGAATGGGTAACTGCGGCTGGATGAAACCAACGACATTTGATCTGCCGTCGTGTGGCGTTCATTACAGTATATTTTTTATGTACCACTTAATCAGCCCATCATTGATCATTTTCAGCCTATTTTCTGTGTCCCCTGCAGGACGAAGGCCTCTACCAATGATCTCCAATAATACCCTCTCTTGTGCGAGGCGATTGGATTTCGTTCGTGCGAACGTCTTAATTTCGTCGCTCAATCTAACACTTTGCCGTCCTCGGATATACATTTCCCACTTCTTGGAACCCATTCCGTCGCTCTAACTGACGATCGGTTATGTGTCCTTCGCATTACATGAACCTGTGTAATCTTCGGTAGATTTCTTTTTCATGAGTAGGCTCCCCTGTCAGTAATTTCCCTAGGTATACAAATTCTTTTGGAGACTCCAGAAGTTGGTTACCAGTGGTGAACTCTTGCTCTTTCGCTAGGCGATTAATGAATACATTTGTCTCTGGCATATTCATATTCAGCCCTACTTTAGTTCTTTTTCTGTTTAGGTTTTCAATCGTATTTCGTAAACCGTCATTGGCATTGGTTAACTAAAAACAATTACGAAAAATGTCTAATATTAACTTCAGGGCTAAGGGCGTTTCATAAAGTTGTAGAAGGTACTCAGAAACAGCCAATCGAATTTTTTCGTGACAACGTACATGTCGCGTAAAAACTTTTTTTCCCCGGCAGTTAAAGAAAGCCTGCGAAATAATAAGTAAAGCCCAGTGAGTGTGCTATCCTATTGCAGCGCTCTCAACAGTGATTCG
Source organism: Rhipicephalus sanguineus (assembly GCF_013339695.2). Lineage (NCBI taxonomy): Eukaryota > Metazoa > Arthropoda > Arachnida > Ixodida > Ixodidae > Rhipicephalus > Rhipicephalus sanguineus. The sequence goes on from NC_051176.1 coordinate 159,928,279, forward strand.
AGCGAAAGTTACGTTTTTTTGCTAGTAAGGGCTGTTTTTCGTTCATCGGCAGCTGCCTTTTAAAATGACATGTTCGTTAACACGATTCGCTCGAACGTTCGTTTAAAGGGACTGTCTACCGTCCTTCATGGCTTTTCTGTTTTGTACCGCAATAGAAAGCGTACCGTCTGAAGTGTCCAACCTTGCAGCGGTTTCTCTGGAAAGTGAGTAGAAATTTTTAAAACAGGATTTTTCGATCTGTGTTCAGTCTTCTTCTATCGGCGTGAAACATGCCCACAACACTGGTTGGTAGACGCGATGACGATTGTAGTACCGGTAAAAATTAAAAGCGAAAGCACAAGTGATTTCTTTACTTTATTTTCGCTGAACCCTATTGTAATGAATGTAACAGTCGTTTTCAGCGCGCTAGCGGGTAAGTGAAGCCTTATTATACGATTACAGAACACTTGTTTTGCCGTAATTGCAGTCTATGCGTTTATTTTAGCACTGCTGCCGCACTCCAAGCCAAGTCGATTCATCAAAAAGAGACAATAAATGCGCGCCTTCACAGCGCAGGACATATGATACATCCTACAACAATACAGCGAGCGGCACAGTACGACCAGTGCGGAGAGCCGCATAGCATACCGCATGAGTTGAAGCAGACGAAATCGAAGACGGCGCCACAAGCAGCGCCCGGTGGCGCTGCTTGCGGCGCCATCTTCGTTTTGGATGCGTGAGAAAAAGAAAAGCAATAAATTACTCTCTGACGCAACCGAAAGGTGCCTCAAGTGCGTAAAATACAATTTCAAGTTATACGTGTTTGTCTTTAAGCAAAATGAGTCTACCTGCGAGGATTTCTTGTCATACCAGCAGATTGAACCATATCCCCGTTGGGTGACGCTAGCGGTCATTCTTTCACGATTTTCAACATCAAATTAAAAATATGATTCCTTTTTTATGCTCGTTGCCGCCGATGTGACGAACGATCTTCTCACTTTCACCACAATCAGAAAAATTTTTCCGAGCGGTAGACAGTCCCTTTAAGAAGAGTTCTAGTTAAACTTATTGGGAACGGGAGCCTCGGTATCTTGTTAAGAAAATTTCACTCGCGTAAAAGCTTCTTTAGTGACAGTCGTCTTAGTACCCACTGCTTGTAGCAGCGACAGACCTGATAAAGGGATGACTAGCGCAACAATGGCCGATCTAAGACCGCACTTATGCCAGAGTTCCTGTACTTACAAAAGTTTTGGATTGCAAAGCAAATTTCGCCGGTGGCTGGCCTGCTTTGTTTCTAATATGCACAGCAGAAGCATTGGCTTCAATTTCGTAATCATACAGCGTGAATGCATCATTGCGACACTGTTAGTAACCCCCTGTAATAAATAATTCAGCCTAAAAGCATTCTGTGAGTGCAGGCCGAGAATTTCGAAAATGTGGGGCTCAATTTGAGCAGCTGCGTCTATAGTTATATTAAACTGAAACAATTCCTCAATAAGCTGACACGTTACGTAGATTTAGACATTTGTAAACAACCGTAGGAACATTCAAATGCACCTATAAGTTTTCGTAAACGTCAGACGTGCTATCTTTACCTGTCTGCCTACAGAGTGCAGAAGATGCTGCACAGAGCGTTCAAGGCGTTCAGTAACACTTCTTAAAACTCGGTAAATAAACCTTGATAGACCCAAGACAACACTATCTAAATAACAGAGACAAAAATTACTCAATTGCTCGCAGCAGGAACGTACGGTAAAGATCTAAAGTTTACTCTTGCTTTCAAACGGGTTCTTCAGATCCCAACTATCTTTAACTGCACACAATGGCGCAATTGGGCGATGCAGCGATGGCGTAGAGGTATAGAGCATCAGCCTCGCATGCAAGAGGTCCGTGGTTGGAATCCGGGTTCCGCGTGATTCCCCAACAGATAAAAAAATCCGCGTGTTGATGTAATTGCATGAAGAGGCCTGGGGTTCGGCCTCATATCGGTGACCACAGCCTGTAATTCATTCCCTCACCAGACAAGGATTTGCCGCCCTGGTGCAGTACTTGGCTACCACCTACTATATGAATACGCCAAATAACCCTCGGCCCTCAGTCCCCAGCAGCTGCGAAGCAACTGCACACGCCGGCGGTCAGAGAGATGGAGGAATGTAATGCGGAAACGCAGAGATGTTATCCGGAAAATGAATATCCGATTTACTACCCCGCACTGGGGAAGGGGAGACAGAAAAGTAAGAAAAATACAAATGATAGAGGGAGGTAGGTGTGGCGACACAGTGCGCACAGACCAGCGCAGCCTCCGCCTCGTCACTATCTAGGCGGGCGTGACACGGCTGCACGCTACACCACGCCTCAGATAAGGGACAGGGCCACCGCAGCGTCACCGGAGGCTTACGTCACCGACGGTGGCTATAAAACCAAGCTGCCAAGCTCGGAACAGATCATTCCTTCGCTACCCGACCGGGCGCAGCGTCGGTATGCTCGCCCCGCTGCTGCTACTTCGTTAATAAACAGTTGTTACGTTTTCTGTTGGGATGCGTCCTTCCATCGACACGGCATCCCACATCTGGTGACCCAGAAACCCAACAAACCGCACCGCTATGGCCGACCCGGAAGCCCTTGCCGCTCTTCGGCAGCAAGTGGAACAAATTCAACAGAAACTTCAGCAACAGCAGCAGCGCATGCAAAATGGACCGCATTCGCCCGACGATTCCGCACAGCCTCTTGCGGACAACGCCCCCCAAAGCTCCGTTCCAATGACCGCTGTCAACGTAGATGCTGCTACCACTGCGGCCACTGCCGACCTGGACGTCTGGCGTGTCACTGTCAAGCTTCCGCCATTTTTGGCGGACTCGCCCCAGGTATGGTTCGCGCAAGTCGAGGCCCAGTTCTCCCTGGCGCGCATTACACAAGACCGGACCCGCTACGACTACGTCGTCGCCCACCTGGACGCCCGCTACGCCAACGAGGTCCGTGATATCCTCGTCAAACCACCAATGGCCAACCTGTACGAATACCTCAAGAGCGAACTCATCCGCCGGCTGTCACTCTCGGAAGACCAGAGAGTGCGACAACTTCAGTCCGCAAAACTTGCCGAGCGCAAACCTTCGCAGTTACTCCGCCACATGCGTGCTCTCGCGGGTAACATGGAAGTCCAGGAATCTTTCCTGCGATCACTCTGGCTCCAACGACTTCCACTGCACGTTCAGCCAGTTCTGCGGGCTCAGCTGACGCTACCTCTCGACCAACTTGCCGAGGTCGCTGATTGCGTGATCGAGGTCTCCTTGCCGCAGTTGTCGCCCGCAATCCAGGCTGTCGCCGCACCGCTAAACACAACCGAGCTTGCACGCCGTATAAACGACATCGACCGGCAGCTCACCTTCATTCAGCAACTCCTGGGTGAAGGTCTTCCGATGCACCAGCGCTGCCACTCGCAAAGCCGCGACCGTAACACTACTTCGTCGCGGCAACCCGATAACAACGGCCGCCCGTGTTACTACCACCGACGCTTCGGGGACAGAGCCCGGCAGTGTCGACCACCCTGTTCCGCTGGGCATGCGGAAAACGCCAACGGCAGCTTGTAGAGACGGCCGCAAGCTGCCAACCCAGAGGCCGTCGCATCTTCGTGACTGACCAAATCACGAAGCAACGGTTCCTTGTCGACAGCGGTTCCGACATTTGCTGCTACCCGCGATCCCACCTTCAAGGTCCTCGTCCGCCTACATCTTTCGAGCTCAGTGCGGCAAACTGCTCCACAATCAAGACGTACGGCTCGCTCCGCCTGCACATCCAGCTCAGAAACTTACGCCGTGACCTTCACTGGAACTTTGTCATCGCCGACATCGCCGAGCCAATCATCGGCTCAGACTTCCTGGCCCACTACAACATCCTTCCAGACTACCGCAACGACCTCCTCATCGACGCAGCAACGGGACATTCCACACCAGGTCAGCGAACGACCGCCCAACAGCCAAGCATCAAGGTACACAGTGTTGACAACCATTCGCCGTACCACGCCATCCTCGCCGAATTTCCCCGATTGACGCGCCCCAGCGGACTGCCACGCAAAGTGCAGCATACCACCGTGCACTACATCAGGACCACTTCAGGCCCCCCGGTTTTCTGCCGCGCCCGTCGCCTTGCCCCGGACCGCATGCGCATAGCCAAAGCAGAGTTCGAGGCCATGCTCTGCGAAGGAATCGCCCGCCGCTCTGACGGTCCATGGGCCTCGCCACTTCACCTTGTTCCAAAGAAGACCGAAGGCTGGCGGCCCTGTGGGGACTACCGTGCCCTCAACGCACGCACCATCCCGGACAGGTACCCCGTCCACCACATACAGGACTTCGCCCATCGCATTCATGGCTGCCACGTGTTCTCCGTACTAGACTTGGCGAAGGCCTACACACAGATACCCGTCAATCCGGATGACGTCCCGAAAACCGCAATCATCACTCCCTTTGGCTTGTTCGAGTTTCCCTTCATGAGCTTCGGCCTGAGGAACGCTGGACAAACCTTTCAGCGCTTCATCGACGAAGTCGTCCGCGGCCTCGACTTCTGCTTCGTTTACCTTGACGACATACTGGCATTTTCCCGGGACGCCGAAGAGCACCACAGCCACCTTCGTCTGCTGTTCCAACGCCTCGATGACCACGGTCTACTCGTCAATACCAAAAAAGTACGCTAGGCGCTTCCGTCGTCCACTTCCTCGGCCACGAAGTTTCATCTGAGGGAACTAGGCCTTTGCCCAAACGCATCTCGGACCTGCAAAGTTACCCTTAACCCACCACCGTTAAAGATCTTCGCCGTTTCCTCGGCATGCTGAACTTTTACAGGCGTTTCTTGCCACACGCAGCCGACTACCAGGCTCCCCTCCATGATGCTTTGGCTGGGCTACGAGGAAACCAACCCGTTACGTGGACACCGACGTTAACGAAAACGTTCGAAGAATGCAAAGCCGCCCTCTGCACCGCCACGCTCCTCACCCATCCCGTGCCAGACGCTCCCTTGGGACTCTTCACGGACGCATCTAGCTTCGCCATCGGCGCCGCCCTCATGCAACGCGTGGACAACACCTGGCATCCTTTGGCGTTCTTCTCCAAGAAACTCGCAGCTCAGAAAACGACCCCTTCAACCGCCAGTTCCACTGACGAAACCACGACTACCGCCCCGACAAATTTACCAGCCTACTACAGAGAACTTCTGGCGATATACGAAGCAGTGCAACACTTTCGCCATATTCTCGAAGCACAGAACTGCACCATCTATACCGACCACAAGCCTCTCACCTTCGCCTTCTCTCAACGTCGCGACAAAATCCCGCCTGTACAGCAGAACCAACTCTCGTTCATTGCACAGTTCACCACCGACATCCAGCATGTCAGCGGGAAAGACAACGTGGTCGCCGACGCGCTTTCACGAGTAGCAGCCATCAGTTCTGCGCACATAACAGCGGACGTCCTCGCCGAGGCTCAGACTACGGACGCCGAACTGCAGGAACTTCTCAAGGGCAGGTCCTCACTACAGCTGCAACAAGTCCCCATTCCAGGGTCGACAGCCACAATCTGTTGCGACATGTCGACTGCACGAAGCAGGCCCTATGTGCCCCTGTCCCATCGCCGTGGGCTTTTCAACTAGCTCCACAACCTCAGCCATCCAGGCATACGCGCGTCTACACGCCTCGTGGCTGACCGCTATGTCTGGCCCTCCATGCAGCGGGATTGTCGCACCTGGGCGCGCTCCTGCATTCAATGCCAACGCGCTAAAGTCACCAGGCACGACACGTCACCACTCGGAACATTCCCTCAGCCCTCCGGTCGGTTTGAGCACGTCCACCTCGACATCATAGGACCCTTTCCGCCTGCTGGACCCTATCGCTACTGCCTCACCGCCATCGATCGGTACACTCGATGGCCCGAGGCATGGCCCCTCGAAGGAATCACCGCGGAAGACGTCGCCTCTGCCTTCTTCACCGGCTGGATTGCTCGCTTCGGCGCCCCCCGCCGCGTAACCACCGACCAAGGACGACAGTTCGAGTCGCACCTTTTCAGGCTCCTCGGGCTGACCATCGGTTTCGAACGCTTGAGGACCACCAGTTACCACCCCTGTGCCAACGGAATGATCGAGCGTTTCCATCGACAGTTCAAAGCAGCCATTATGTGCCACCCGGACTCAACCTGGCTCGAGGCCATCCCAGCCGTCATCCTCGGTCTTCGCGCCACCTTCAAGCCGGACATCCACGCTACACCAGCAGAGCTCGTCTACGGAGAACCACTCCGTCTCCCAGGTGAATTCCTCGCCGCACTACCATCGAGCACTACGACGTCAGACCCCACCGACTTCGTCGCCCGACTCCGACGCACCATCGCCGCCTTACGCCCGTCACCTGCAGCCCACCACTGCAAGCCTACACCTTTCGTGTTCAAGGAGCTAGCTTCGTGCACGCACGCTTTCCTCCGCGACGACACCGTCCGCAGGCCTTTCCAGCCACCCTACAGCGGACCCTACCTGGTCGTCCATCCCGACAACAAGAAGTTTACCCTGCGCCTGAACGGAAACGACGTCCGCGTCTCGATTGACCGGCTCAAGCCCGCATACATCGCTTCGAACGAACCGGACAGCGCCACCCCAACCACAGGCATCTATCCAGAGCCGCCGACGTCGCAGCCCGCTCCGGTCACGACACGCTCTGGACGTCTGGTACGCCTCCCAGATTTCTACAGACCCTGAGGGCTCTGCACTCCGCGGGGGGGTGATGTGGTGACACAGTGCGCACAGAACAGAGCAGCCACCGCCTTGTCACTATCTAGGCGGGCGTGACACGGCTGCATGCTACATCACGCCTCAGATAAGGGACATGGCCACCGCAGCGTCACCGGAGGCTTACGTCACCGACGGTGGCTATAAAACCAAGCTGCCAAGCTCGGAACAGATCATTCCTTCGCTACCTTCTGCCTGTACCTTCTACCTTCTGACCACAGCCTGTAATTCATTCCCTCACCAGACAAGGATTTGCCGCCTTGGTGCAGTACTTGGCTACCACGTACTATATGAATACGCCAAATAACCCTCGGCCCTCAGTCCCCAGCAGCTGCGAAGCAACTGACCACGCTGGCGGTCAGAGAGATGGAGAAATGTAATGCGGAAACGCAGAGATGTTATCCGGAAAATAAATATCCGATTTACTACCCTGCACGTGGGAAGGGGAGACAGAAAAGTAAGAAAAATACAAATGATAGAGGGAGGGAGGTAAGTAAAAAACACACACAAACTCACACAGGAGTGTCATAACCGTTGAACGAGGCGAGTCGCCCGTCGGAACTTCAACAGCGCCTTCGTCGCTTTCTGGCGTGAAGCATGATCGTTCCGGCATTCCAAAATTGATTGCTCAGAAAGCGACCGGTCGTCGAGGCGCACAAACACTGTTGAAAGGGATTGTCTTTGGGAGCTGTTCTGAGGGCAATTACATAGGATGTGTTCGATGGTTTTGTCACTACGGCAATGGTCACATGCAGCATTGTCTGTCATTCTGATGCGGCAGGCAAAGACGTTCGTGAAGGACACCGTGGAGGAGCTAAGAAACTCTGGGTCCGAACAGGCCACCATTGTAATCTGAACCTGGCAACGCTTAACGCTAGAACGTTATCTAGTGAGGCGAGTCTAGCAATTGTATCACTGTGAGACAATTGCAGAAGGGTCGTATTCGCAAAGCTTTTTGTCCGTAGGTGCACTCTGATATTTTCCACTATAGCATTCGCTGTTAATATGAGCGGCATCAGGACCAGGTGGCGCATCTGCTCTTTACAAACTGTCCCAGCGAAACAAGTATACCCGCCGCGCTATCTTAAGGCGCGTTCACGCTTGGCCTCGAAGGGGGCGAAAGCGACAAAACTCGCCGGAAGTTCACTCGCTTCGCCGCCTAAGTGGCCTAAGCGGCCGGTAAACCAGGCGGCAAGCCCGATGCGAAAAAATCGGTGCCAGAACGATTTTTCCGCCGTGCAAAAGCTGATCGCCTTTTCGCTTCACGGGAAGCCGTACTTTGGCTGCACTAGCTTAAAGGGGCCCTGCAACACTTTTCCAAGTAGCCATGGAATGGCTTCAGTAAAGGAACTTATGGCCTCACGAATCGAAGGCCGCAAAATTTTTTAGAATCCGTCCAGTACGAACGGAGTTACAAAGATTTGTCGCAAGCTGTAATTGCTATCTCTCTCTTCTCTCGCCCCGACGAAAGCGCTGGAAGCTAAGCAGGGGGGGGATGGCACGGGGAAAGACGGTAGGTCACGCGCGCTTCCTGACCTTGAGTACATTTTCTTTTTTTTTTTTCTTCGAACGCGTGGCGTACTTTCAATGCGATAGCACGCGCGCTCGCGCGGGCGAGTGGCCGCCTCTTGCGACGGCCGCAATACCGAGCGCGCCATGTTCAAATCAGCCAATGATGTGGAACCTCGATGTGACGCTGTAAGCATCATTTTTCGTCGAGAGAAGAGGAACCACTTTTTAGCTGACTTTGCGAATTTATTGCAAGTCCCATGCCGCGTGCTGCGCTATAATGTTTGGCTCGCGTGTTCTCGGGAGCCTCGACTACCGATCGGCAGCGTTTTCTGATCATGCTGAAAAAGTGTTTCAGGGCCCCTTTAAACCACGTGGTGTAAACAACGGTCGGCCGCAAATTCAACATGGCGGCCAGAGCATCGGCGCAATTGCAAACTGCCCGTGCAGGACGACAAAACTCACAGCATCGGCAAGGACGCATTCCTCGAGGGCCTGGTTTGGATTAAGATTGCCGAGAAGACTGGAATTCGCAGAAGGTGAAGCAGCAGCGAGTCGGCGTGCCCCAGCGTATCTCGCTTTTGCACAGCCGGGTGAATCCGCCGCCACCGCTTCTGTCGTGCCCGCTTATGTAGCTTCTGCTGGTGTATCTCCCGAAACAACGCTTTGAAAAGGTTAAAGCTATTTCTTTTCCTTGTTTTGCATGCATTACTTGAATTTGGTAAGAAATTGAATGCTCAGGGAACGGGTAAAATAGAATGAATTCTTAATGTGGCGAAGGCGGCGACGGCATGAAGGAGGCGCAGAACAAATGTGAGCATTTTCGACACACGCGAACACGGTTTTCCGGCCGCTGTGGCGTTTTCGCGTTTTCTTCGCTTCTCAAGTGTGAATGCGCCACTAGTGCATGGCTAAATGTGGCATTGCGCTGCTGACGTCGACGTCGCACGTTCGATCCCAGCCACGGTGCTGCATTCTGATTGGGTCGAATGGCAATAACGTTGCTGTACTTAAAGGGACACTAAAGAGAAACAATGAATCGGTTTAGATAGATAAATTGTGCTATGAGAAATCTAATGTCTTTAATTTCGCCATCATAGAAAGGAGAAAGTGGTTCAAAGTTTCATTTTTAAATTTCGTGCCGGAATCTCCCCGCTTGATGTCACGGATTTCAACGTCTATTTATTGTATTTTGGCGCCACTGAGCTCAACAAAATTACCCCAAACTTGGTATGTCAAGTCTATGGCCCCCTCAGAGGTCAATGGACTTCATTTTTACCGATTAGGAACTATACGTAGTCCCTAGTGGGCGCCGTCAAAGCATGTGACGTCAAGGCGAATGGTGCGGAAACTTCAGGGTGGCGTCGCCACCCACATTTTGTTTTTGCGCGTTTTCTCGCTTACTAAGCGTCTTCTCGCAGCAAGCGTGGCGTTTTTGGTATCGTGACAGAGTACTTTACTAATATGAGAAAAATCGTTTTGCTCTTCCTAAGGTGCACGTTAAAGAACTACATGTGTTCAAAATTAATCCGAAATCCCCCACCGCGGTGTTCCTCATTATGAAATAATAGTTTTACTTTAAAAAAAGTTTTGCGAACATGGGCCCGCATTGTATTTCTGGGCCTTTGTTCACAAAACCCTTAGTTCGTCAGTGCTCAATGCTATTGGCCGTCTGCTTGCGCTAATGATAGGCTCAGCATCATGACTGGTTACATTCTTTAAATGCGAAGCAATTCTTAGCGAACCAAAGGCACTTTGAGCGTTTATATCTACGTATCTATCTATCTAGCCGCCTACGTCTAGGTGCTATCGTGGTCGCCTCCTTAACTTGGTGCAGACCAAAACTGGTGCGGTAGGGTAAAAGGGCTTCGCGAATATGACTGTCTGGTCATGATATGAATAACGTGAAAATCGTGTCGCGTACGTCGTCAAGCCGTTTCCTCCAGACACGTGTGACACATATCCGTTTACCATGGGCCGCGGTATACGGTTATGCGCCACAGGTGATTGACAGTTTATAGCTACCCAGTAATGGGGAGAACAGACATTGGTAATTTAAGTGCGAGACCGTTAAGAAAAACCGACGTCGGCAGCGTTGACCCGACGAATGCAAAGAATAAAAATCGGGATCCTAGCAGGAACCGAACCCAAGCATTCTGCGTGGCAGTCAGGTATTCTACCAAAGGGCCACGCCAGGTCTTTAAACTGCTTTAGAAAAAGGCCCTACGCAGGCGTAATGTCGGTGCAACGTGAATTGTGGTTGCAGTGCTGACTATCTAGTTTTATAACAAAGCAATAAACATTACATATGCACTCCTATGGTACAGACGTCATGTTGAATTAACGTCAATTGTGGTTCCAGTGTTGGCTCCGCTTTTATAGTAGTCCACGGTGGTAGAATAACAGGTGGCGCGACGCGCCGCTTCGCCAATGCGCCGCGCTTGTCACGGAGGTGCTCGAGTTGCCACCGCTTTTCCGCATGGTGGCAGCAGGGGTACTCTGGGCCCAGAGCCGTCGATGGGGAGAGTCTGGCGAATGGGCGGGGCAGTGACGTCGCGGCGCGGCGATGACGCTGTTCACGTCACCGCCACGCCTCCGCGCCGGCGGCGTCCGCCATATATAGTCTTTCCGCGCGACGGGCGCACGGCTGAGGCTATGTACGCAATGTTCATTCGTGAAAGCTAGCGCTCCTAAACAAATTGCGAAAGCGAAATTGTGCAAGAACATTGTTATACAAATTTAATTACGAATATGGAGTGAATTAGGCGTGTCCAAATCATCGTGAAACTGAGTTGTGCACGCCGATTCGAGTCCACGACGTTCTACGATACGCGCTGTGCTTTTAGAGCCCAGTCTGTTCCTGCGTTGTTCGGCATCGCCGTTGACGTAGTCGGCGTAACCAATAGAGCGAACGAGGACGAAATACAGCGAACGTGGATTCTGTCGATATGACGAGCCACTGGCCTCTAACATCGCTTTCTTCCTCCGTCATGCGTGCTGGCCCTTCGGTCGGAGTTCGTGCGCATGCAATGCAGGGTTGGTGGGTGCGCTGCTACTGTCTTGCTTGTCGTGACGGGGATGTCGATGACGCCTGCAATGCACAGAGTGGCGTGCGTAGCACTCGAGCACTGGCAGTTTCTGTGGCAATATGTAACAAATGTTCCAATGCGGATAGCCAGAAATTCAAACACAGTTCGCGTTGCCTCAACACAAAGCTGCGCTCAGAATTCGCATGAGGGAGTATGGTGACCATCGGTGACTTTTCGAGCTATGAATGCCTGTAGGTTTGCGTCTATCTTGGTTTTTTTAAATGCGAAGCATTTCTTAGCGAACTTCTGCGACTTTGAGCGTATCTATCTGTCTATCTATACCAATCTAGCCGCCTACGAATTTGTGCTCTCCTGGCCGTTTCGTTCATGGGGTGTATACCAAAATTGGTATGGCATAATGTTACTGTATGACAAATGTAAATGACTGGTCATAACATGAAAATCATGACATGCATGTCATGTACAGCATGATTTACATGCGGTCTTGGTGCTCTGGAGGCCGTTTCGTTAATTTGATGTGTACCAAAATTGGTGTGGCTTGACAAGAGTGTATGGCGAACATAAATAACGGGAGTTAATGTGAATATCATAACACGCGTGTCATGTAGAGCATGACTTACGTGCCACGCTCATGGTGCGCTGGCGGACGTTTCGCTAGCTTGATATACACCAAAATTGGTATTGCGCGACATGACTGTGTGACGAACATAAATAACGGGAGTTAATACGAAAATGATGACACACGTGTCATGTATAAGATGACTTACGTACCACGCTCATGGAGCGCTGGCGGCCGTTTCGCTTGCTTGATATACACCAAAATTGGTAGTGCGCGACATGACTGTGTGACGAACATAATAACGGGAGTTAATGTGAATATCATAACACGCGTGTCATGTAGAGCTTGACTTACGTGCCACGCTCATGGTGCGATGGCGGCCGTACCGCCAGATTGATATACACCAAAATTTGTATTGCGTGATGGGACTTTGTGACGACCATATATAACATGTGTGATTTTTGGAACATGTCACGTGACAATAAGTGCTACGTGAGAATCATTGCATACCACGCCGGAAAAGTCTGTGCACGTGTTCTGGCAGCAAAGCATAAGATAAAGACGAGGACGGATTGCGTGCCGGTTCATGATGATGACAATTTTTATTCGCCACTAACGGGAATTCTCCAAGCTTAAACAGCTCTGCTTTTAAAAGAAACAGATATACCAGCGCACGTAATTGTATTAAGGCCACAAAAGCGCAAAAGCGGGCGTACACAAGCGGCTTGGGGATCTCGAGCCCTAAAATTCCCTCTTAGAGAATTTTAGTGCCGGGACCCCAGAGTGCCTTGCGCATGTAAGCCCCTTACGTTCCTTTGTATAGTCCATGGGTGCGGCTGAGAGTACAAGGGAACGTAAGAGGGTGAATAAGGAAGCGGCTTGGAGTCCCCGGCACTAAAACTCTCTAATAAGAGAGAAAAAAAAAACAAACTCACAGGGTCCCTTATGCATTCGCCTAAGACCACTCGAAGGCGAAAAGCCGTCTTCCTTTTCTTCAGTCGATAAATTGTTCCTCACCCCCCCCCCCCCCCTCGAAAGCTTTGTGACCTAACATTGTTTTGCACTGCCTCCAAGATCGGAGACACTGCAATCTTTCTACACCACATCTGGTCATGTGCTGACGTCATCACGTGAAGTCACGTTATTCGACGTCATGATGACGTCACAATCTTTGGTCGTATGGTCACGTCATTACGTGATGATTTTTGACATCCGTCGTGTTGACGCCGCGGACGCCGGCGGTCAATTTTCGCGTTTGCTGAGGCATCTAAGGTTTTCGTCAGAGCAGGTGCAGGGCCCCCAGTAGGCGCGTGTTAAATGAAAACAATACCTTGTTCGGCTAGTCTGATAGCGGACATCCTGTTGGTTTAATTTACAAAATCATTTTTCTGCTCAACTTCTTCGCGCTCTATACTTCCTAATCACGAAATTTCATCGAGCACATAAAGGCCCCTTGCTATAGTGGAAGAGCTTCCTGCACGAGCACAAACATCGTGCACTACAGTGGCGCACCGACGGGGGGGGGTTTCGGGGGTTGTAACCCCCCCCCCCTGAGCCCCCCCCCCCCCCCCGTAACTGCCCCGCTGTTTTTCTCACCGGTAGTCCAAGGTTCATATCCAGAGGTGCCCTGAGGTCGACTTTTCCTGACCGGCTCTGGAAATGTGTTGTATTCACTCATCTACTCCTAAGTTGAGGAGTGCTCTATGGCGTGCTCTATGGCTCTGCGTTCCTAAATTTCCAGGGAAGCAGCTTTCCAATAATAATATCTGGGGTTTAACGTCCCAAAACCACGATATGATTATGAGAGACGCTGTAGTGAAGGGCTCCTGAAATTTTGAACCCCTGGGGTTCTTTAACGTGCACTTAAATCTAAATACACGGGCCTCCATCATATTTTCGCCTCCATCGAAAATGCAGCTGCCGCGGCCGGGATTCGATCCCGCGACCTTCGGGTCAGCAGTCGAGCGCCATAACTTATCACTAGACCACCGTAGCGGGGCGCAGCATTCCAAGAAAAAATATGCTTTCACGGGTTGTCAGTATGGCCCCTTTTTTATTTTCTTGCCCCTTTGATTACCACAATAGAGCATATGCCACGGCAAATATAAGAATGGAACACATCGAGGGACGAGCTCTCATTCCACTCCAGCCGCAACCAAAAATATTTCTCAGATACGTCTAAACGACTGTTTTTCGATCGTCAAGAGATCCTACGTCATAATTTTTCTCTCTCATATAAATTTCATTGAACGAGAATTCAATTCGCCCTTAAAACATAAGACTCGCGGCCGTGTTTGGATGTTCCCGTAGCCTGAAAATAAAACTCTGCACAAACACCTACACAAGTCGATATCTTCGGTTTTCTTCAGACCCCCCCAAAAAGCGGAATATATTAGTCTTAGACATCAATACGAAGAGCCGGAACATACTGCAGCGCACAACGTGAAAAAACAAAAGAAAAACAGATGATATATTCACGAAACTTACCAAGAACAGCTACGGAAAGTCATTTATTCAGAAAGCAGTTCACTTCCAAAAACACGATGCAAGCTGATAAATCCAGCAACACCCCCCCCCCCTTTTCCAATCAACACCACCACAGAAATGCATCAGTCTCTACTATCCGAGTAGTGATCGAAACCATCGCTCCCAATGACCGGCCGCCGAAAGAGAAAATTCAAGACACCAGCTGAACCGAGAACCTGAAAGAAAGGCGGGAACCAATTTTGCAAGAGATCGCAACTCATAGCCGAAGATTCCGAGGACGCGGACCGCCGAATCAATTTTCCTGAAACAACAGTTTTCGCAGTTGAAACCAACTACCGGAAATGAATCCTGACATATGTTAGCGACCCAAACAACGTGAACCGCGCTCAATGCAACCTACCCCTTGTGTACAGCACACAAAAAAAAGAAAGAAAAAGAGAGAGAGAGAGGCATCTGCGTACCCACTTCGACGCGTCCGTCTAAAAAGCTCCCTACCCCCTTCACTGTTCAACTCATGCCTTGCGGTCAAGCCCTTGCACTGCTCTGTTCTTTTGCCGACAAGCACCGCCGCCGCCTGAAGCACCCTTCCATACCCGCCGAACAAGAAAAGAAGCCCTATTCATGTGTTTCCCTTCCTCAAACTCCGAAGAGGGAACCGTATGATTTCGGGACAATGCTCACTCAAATTTTAAAGATAAGAAGGCGTCGGCGGCATCTGATCCATCCGCCAAGCTTCGACGCACGTGTTTTCTATTTTCTTCGGGGCTGCTGGTGAATGGTACCGTCTGTCGCAAACATCATTCGTTCAAACATGCTGCCATGCAAATACTATAGGTAGCGGGAGGACTGCCCCTATGGGAATTAGTAGGGTGGTAGTAATGCACGAGATAGATCACCAAGCTACTATCCCTCGGCCTTGGTAAGATGTTTTGTGTACTTTTGCAGTTCTTAGTGCATCTGATGACATCAGCCATTCTTAACTCGATAAAACTATCAAGGTGCCTTTCCTAGGTTGAGGAATTACAGGAATGGAACTGAACTGTCGGGCCATTCCCGCGAGTGGGAATGGGCTAAGTTTTTTCATTCCGAGGATTTGAAAGGAATGGAATTGCGGTAAGCTCTAATTCCCCGGAATGGCAGTCGGTCGGGGTCCATTTGCTGCGTCTGATGTTTCTGATCCAAAGGCGCCGTCGCTTCTTTTCCTTCGGAAGCCTAAAAAGGCGGAAACCCTGCGCGCTGTTGTTTGAACAGCCAACCGCGCAACAGCAGCCCATCGCACGCAACAAATTCACGCTTGAATGCGAGGAGCAGTCGCCATGAATACGCGCGGCTTCGCACAAGGGCTTCGTAACCTACGCGCGCTCCTAAGCGATCGTGTAAGTGCGGCGCGCCGACATCTCTCCGTCGCGGCAGCGCCGGACTCCGCGCCGCGCTGTCGCCACTGCCGCCCGCCGCCGCCGACGAGGAGAGAGGGTTTACGTCACGAGAAGAGGGCGGCGTTGGGGCGGAGCTCGGAAAGCGGCGAGATGAAACAATCGCCAAACTCTCCCGAAGGGTATATATGGCTCTGTCTGGGCCGATATCTCCGCTCCGGCGCGTTTGAAAGCATGTGGCCAGCGTGCGTTGCGGGCATATAAACTGCTATTTTACTCCTTTAACTTTTGAGAAAGAGATCCGCGGTGTACTTATTACACCAGAGAGGCCTTGAACAACACTGAAGAGTTGCCGTCGCTTAGAACGAGCGCGCCACTAGCGCAACGCAACCAGCGTAGCAGCGGCGTCTCTTCCTTTCTGCTTGGTCATCTTGATAAATGTGGAGGCGTCCGTGGGTGCAAGCGTCCGAAGAGCAAGAGCGTCCCTATGCGACGCAACCAGCGTGGCAAAGTCGCAATCAGCCTCCGAGTCATGATCACGGCCACATCACGGTGGTCGTGATTAGATGACCCACGGCTTGAGATCCGTTCTGATGCGTCGCGTTTGCTGCGCACTCTGAAAACAACGCGCGCGACCTCATCGGTGTTTCCGCTCACTTTGTAAGCTGGAACCACGGCTGAAACCACGGTGGTTCCAACTGTGCCGCTGATGCGGCGGCCACCATGGAATGAAAATTCTTCGCTCCAAATTGCAAATCTGGCTACAAAACGTACAAAGGAATGCTTTGTCTTTTCTCCGCGCCGAAAGACGAAAAGCGACTGCAGTTGTGGAGAAATGCAATTCCACAGAAAGACCGCCGGCTGCAGTCCTCCGACATACATACGATAACATGAAAACCAAATGCTTTTTTTTTTACTCTGTACACTAGGTAGGAATTTTCACGCTTTCGAAAAAGAAAGAAATACACGCCCGTCTCTTGCAATCGGCACCCTGTGACAGTCATATCGGGCTTACCCGCGCCGATTAGAAAATTTTAAGCTTCATAAAGCCTGGCGCTCTTACTTTAGCGGTCGAAACTGGCAGACAGCCACTACAAGCTAGTAAAAACCCAAACAACGTTTTAAAGTCACAAAATTAGCTAGAGAAACAGGTTTTTACAGCACAGCGAGAGCTTGCGGTGCGCGTCTTTCGGCCCAAAAACTCGTCGCGAGCCTAGCGGCGGCCGCGAGCAACTCGAGCAGCACGGCGATGCGCTCGCCGCGCTCGATGGGCCACCTGTTTTATTCTAACACCGTGTAGTTGTCTAATAAACAATTCATTTGTATTCCTATGACTCGATCAGCAAGCTGTATTCAAGCGCTGCTCCACCCCGGAGGAATACGCCAATAAAGGTTACGTATGATATTCAGATCACAGCACCGTAAACTCCCCTTCGTTTCAATAATACTGATGCTGTGCTCTAACGTGAGTGCTGAGGTTACGCCAGACCATAAGTTACCATTTAAACGCCAGTGTAGTCAACGTTCCTGCTAAACTCACAATGTGCACATTACTACTTCACTTACAAAAACATGTCGATCCACCTCGTAACACTAGGCTCAAAGCCAAAAAAATGCAGCATAGACAATTACTCGCCGACTGCTTCACAGGAAACCGATTCCCACAAGACCTGGGATCTGCCGAATTTTTTTCTTAGAATTGCCACTTGAGATTTTTTATATATATGCCAATAATAAGACACATGGACTGATTGTAGATCGATAAATATAAACAAAATCTTAATGTCTTTAACTCGTCAAGTTGGTTTGTACTATAGAAAAGAGCAAAGACGGCTGCATCAGGAGGCGCAATAAAACATTCCATTTCACATCCCCACTCCCTGATCGATTTTTTTTACTGTGTGCTGGCGACCAACGGTAATATAATCCACAATGTCATCATTGGCTAGTAATTTTTTTTATGCCATGGAACTCTTTGTGAAAGCCGATTACAGCTATTCGTGGTCTGGGCGTAATATTAGGGAAGTTAGCTAGCGGATCGGAGCAACTTTACGAATGAAAGCATTTGCGAATACGTTGTATTTACAAAGCAAGAATCGAATTTAGAAGCATTTTCTTTTGTAAGCGCTGCTAACTGCTGGCCTTGAAAAATAATTTCCCTTATGCTAACGATATATATATATATATATATATATATATATATATATATATATATTGTTGAGGTGTTTATTAGACGGCAGTCGGCGACGATGCTCAATGGCGACAGTCAAGCAAGAACACGAGCTCAGAGCGCGAGCGGGAAGAGCCCAAGACGACGACCCACTAGAAGGCTATAGAGAGCGCAACCCCTTATTCAACTCAAAGGCTTCGCTACAATTACCCCGGGAACGAAAAGGGAGCCGTCCGGCGACCTAACAGCTCGTCACTATGAGTGGGTCATAGTAGGCCTTGAGGCGCTCCACGTTGACTATGTCGCGCCCTCGACGGCGCATGTCCGAAGCTGGTTCGATGGGTTCGATCACGTAGTTGACCGGGGATGTGCGCTCGACGACCCGATAGGGGCCTTCGTATTTCGGCAGTAGTTTTGAAGAGAGGCCAGTTGCAGTGGTAGGGACCGAGAGCCATACGAGTGCTCCAGGGAGGAACGTGGACTCAGAAGTGGTGGTGCCACCGCGAATGCTCTTCTGCCGCTCTTGTTCCTGCGTTGTAAAAGTCTTGGCAATCTCACGACACTCTTCCGCAAGCCTGGCTGTGTCAGAAATCGGCGCACACTCAGTTGAATCCGGCTTGTATGGGAGTATCGTGTCGATGGTGTGCGACGGGTGCCTTCCGTACAATAAGAAGAAGGGTGAAAACCCAGTTGTGCTTTGAGGGGCGGTATTATAGGCGTAGGTGACGAAGGGCAGAATGGCATCCCAATTTGTGTGATCGGCGGCGACGTACATGGAGAGCATGTCGCCGAGCGTGCGGTTAAAGCGTTCGGTGAGGCCATTCGTCTGCGGGTGGTAAGCAGTAGCTTTGCGGTGAACAGCATGGCACTCTTTGAGAATGGCTTCGACGACTTCCGACAAGAAGACACGGCCTCGATCGCTGAGCAGCTCCTGGGGTGGACCGTGACGCAGCATGAATCGGTGTAGCAGGAAGGAGGCAACGTCGCGTGCTGTAGCCGCTGGGAGGGCGGTGGTTTCGGCGTATCGCGTTAGATGGTCAACAGCGACGATTGCCCAGCGGTTACCAGCCGATGTCAGAGGAAGTGGTCCGTACAAGTCGATGCCCACGCTCCCGAACGGACGGTTAGGGCAAGGTAATGGTTGTAGACCAGCGGGTGACACGTGCGTTGAAGGTTTTCGGCGTTGGCAATCGAGGCAGGAGCGAACGAACTTCTGCACGTAGCGGTACATCCCTCGCCAGAAGTATCGTTGTGGAATGTGGTGGTAAGTTTTGGATACCCCAGAGTGCGCGCATTGTGGATCAGAGTGGAAGGACTCGCATATTTCAGAACGCAGACTGCGGGGTATCACAAGTAGCCACTGGCGGCCATCGGCGTTGTAATTGCGTCGGTGCAGTAGGTCGTCACGAATGGCGAAATGGTGGGCTTGACGACGCAACGCGCGAGTGGTTGGCGTTGCCGACGGATCAGTGAGCAAGTCTATCAGCGAGGCAATCCATTTATCCTTGCGCTGTTCGGTAGCGATGGTATGAACGTCGATGGAAGAAACAATAATGTTACGGAGGAGGCGTTTGCTGAGCAGCGTCTTGAGGCATGGTAGTTGGTAGGGTACGGGATCTTAGCTCCAGGGGCATCGAATGGGAGCCCAGCACTCTCCACCAATTTGTTGAGGTGTTTATTAGACGGCAGTCGGCGACGATGCTCAATGGCGACAGTCAAGCAAGAACACGAGCTCAGAGCGCGAGCGGGAAGAGCCCATATATATATATATATATATATATATATATATATATATATATATATATATATACAGTAAAATGCCGAGCAAGCGCCCTCCCCTGCGGCCACTTTTTTTTCAAGAAGAGCATCACTTGCGTAAAAAGAATCACAAGAATGAGCTCTTTGAATGCGTATCTAATGTTGTTTATGAAATTCCGTTGTCATGTGTCCGGTCGTATATTGGTCAAACCGGTCGCTGCTTCAATGGTTTGACAGGGACGGGAGGGAATAAAAACAGCAAATAAATAAAGCATTTCTTCAGAAACATAGATGGGTATTTTTTATTTTTAGTGGCTCCCCAGCCGCCATCTCTAATTTCGGTCTTGAACCGAGCAAGCGCCTCCCCCCCCCCCCTCCAAATCTGGTCGGATTGTCCTTCACCGTATAGGGGAAGGCGCTTGCTCGGCATTTCACGGTATATATATATATATATATATATACATATATATATATATATATATATATATATATATATATATATATATATATATATATATATATATATATATATATATATATATATATATATGTATACCACCCAGCGGTCGAAATTTGTGTATTTGTGTGTTGTGTTGCACGAGTCTTTCACAGACAAGTAGCCGCGAGAATTTTTCGAAACGGGGCCTTAATAGCGGAGTTACACGCGTTTGATGATCCAAAAGAGGCTCTCGCTCGCTTCGTTCTTTCCTTCGCTACGCTCCCTTCATCGACTCGTCTCTCGTCCTGGCCGAGTGCTTCACTTCGCCTTGCGAGGAGGAAGAGTAGCGAGCACGCCCACCCGCGAGCAGACAAGCAGGTTCTTTTTATGGGTAACATGCCAAGACGCGAATAGTGACGTCATGGCCAACGCTGGGGATTCCGAAAAGCCCGGAGAGGACAAGGGGTTGTTTCTTGGAATATGTGACGCGACCACGGCTCGTAGCGCTGCCGCGTTTGGCATTGTTGACTGTGACAGCATTCTGAACTCGATGCGCGCGTTTACTTGAAATGTTAAAAAATATGATCGGAGATGGTGTAGGGGCACTTTAAGTTAAGGCTCATAGCAGCACGACACCGCGAGCATAAAACCTGAAAAATATCGCTTCCGGGTTGAACGTTACATCATAACATCACGAGGTTATTCCTGGACGCACTCACTGGCATCGGTTGTCAGAGCGGCGTACCGCACGCATACGCATATTGCGCTTGTTCAGTAATGAGTGTTGTCGTGTTGCTGCAAAAGACTGGCACCGAAAAAAGCCACCAACATTTAGAGGCATAAGGAATGCAATTTCTTTTTTTTTTCGCATCTCTTCGATGAACTAACGAAATAAACTACGAAGTGACATAAGCCGATACGTACACAGCGCGTAAACGATTACAGCAAATATAAAAAAATATATATATAAAACGGACGTACGATAGTTTTCTAATATGCGGCCGCGTCTTTTTATAATGATCCAGTGCAAGTAATAGGTAATGTAGAAAAAAAAACGCTAAATAATGCTGAATTTGTTTGTATTGTTGGAGTATTCAAACTCCCAAAAAATACGTCGCTTTTCTTGTTTTGTGAAGAAAAGCGAAGCAAGACCCGTAACGTATACAAAACGTTTGCGTAGTCGATAACTGGAGTGGACAGGTTAGCTTGGTATTATTGCTCAGGCTTTTGACAAATTGTGCAGACTGTTTTATGACAAAGCACGATACGACATACTAGGTACCATTTACAAATACGCCCAATTAACTCAATATCAACAAAAATCGTCCATGCCTAATTCTGGCTTTATCTGACTGCGTGTACACACAACTGAAGCTTCGTCTTTGATTTAGTAGACTTTTTTTAGTATTTTTTGTTGATGGCGTCGAGGTTTTAGTTGATTTATAACCATTACTACTTTATCAGAAGGGGAAGGCACGGGGGGAAAATGTAGCGCTCTTTATTTTCCCTTCTTTAAATTCCTATCAGCAGACCACCTTGCCCTTTCGGACTCGGTGAGCTTTCGGAAAGCCACTGCAAGGTTAGCACCAATATATTGTATTGCGAAATGAAAAAAAAAGAGAAAATAATAATATTAGTCGGCCCCTTTTCTGATCTGGCACTGCTCAGAAGCATTTCAGCGGAGAACCACGTTTGTCTGGGCCTTATTTTTAACTAAGCACTGCCACAAAAACGTGCGCGGAAGCTTTGATCAGCGTCTAGAAACGCAAGATGTCCCGGGTATAGCATTCTGCAAAAGAACAACCAGCGATTGTTCAGCTAGGGCCTCTTGCTCTTCACGGTGGCTCTCTCTGGGTTAGCGGTACTACCAAACTAAAGGCTGCCGCAGTGTCGAATTTCGTTCATGTTAAGCTGAAGCCGAACTAAAATAAGTTCTTTCTTTAGATCGCGTTAGCTGAACTGTGTGCGAGCGATGCCTTTTGTTGTTTTGAGGCCTGGAATAAGTTGACCATTATTATTAGGCACCCATAGGGTTCAATTTTGTCATCAACTCGAGATAACGACGCTTTCATGGCACTGAACTCGTTTTAACGAAGTTTTCCGGGAAATAAATTAGCAAAAATGCAGTGATTTCTTTCCGATTTTTATACAGATTTCTTCGGACATGCGCTGTAACGTTATCGCGTTTCAACATCTAGCCCCGCTAGTCACGACACTATAGTTTTATTTTGACGAGGCTGCATGCCGCAGTCGGTAGTGCTTTTACGTATTAAATGGCGCCGAGTAGTAGTGGTTTGTTGTCCCTGCAAATGCTCCAACAGGAACACGGTGGTGACTTTCGTTATTTAATGGTTTATGCGACAGATGGCGCTGAACGTCCCCTTGGAACTCTCTTGCTCTTCCCTGCTCGCACATTTACCTGCATTCGTTCTCCCCGTCTCTGAATATCACCAGCTTGTCGCCGTTTCACGTGACCGTCTACCTCACCTGTATTGACCGGACATTTTACGAACTTCCCGATTTAACGGAATAATTCGAGCGCCCTGATTTAGTTAAATCGAGTTTCAACTGTATGAAGCAAGAAATTTTTCGTTCCTTCGAAATCTAAAATTGCAACGTACCGTCGCCCGAAAACTATCGCATCATTTTATTTGTCACTAGAATACACGCCTGCGCATGTAATAACTCCGCGATGGCAGCCCGAGCATGAATTACTTCCATGTCCGCGCAGTACAGGCGAGGTAGACGGTCACGTGAAGTGGCGACAAGCTGCTGATCTTCAAAGACGGGGAGACGTGTTCCCGTGGGATTATTTGGAGGGACAACAAACCACTACCACCAAGCGCCATTTGATACGTAAAAGCGCTACCGACTGCGGCGTGCAGCCCCGTCAAAATGAAACTATTGTCTTAACTATATAGCGTGGCTAGATGTCTAAACGCGACAGCGTTACAGCGCATGTCCGAATAAAAGCCGTCTGTGTAAAAATTGGAAGGAAATCATTTTTGCTCATTTAATTCTGGGAAAACTTCGTTATCTCGAGTTGATGACAACATTGAACCATTGCTGACAACATGGACAACATTGAATTGAATCGGTACCTGTCGGGGAATGGAAATTTCTTCGCGTGTATATATATATATATATATATATATATATATATATATATATATATATATATATATATATATATATATATATATATATATATATATATATATATACACATTTACATTTGATCTACAATTGTCCTTTGTAAAAAAAATCCCGAAAACGCTACAATTTACTTAACTTTACCTACGCGCTAAGGAGTAGAAATGATAAAGCTACTAGGAGGAACTGTCCGAAAATGAAATCACGATGCCCGAAAAGCGCAAAAAAGCAAGTGTTGGAAGAATGCCTGGAACGGTCCAATTTTTTTGCGTACCTGGTTTTCCAACATTTCGTGAAGTTAAAATGGCGCTCACGTGCCCAAAATTTTTTCCCGCTCAAATTGTTTTGGGAAAATACTGTTGACGTAACGCCTATATGTGTTTAATTTTCTCAGATTTTTTTAAGAGAAAATAATTTTTGTCGAGCGTCACGACTGGGACCGTTGGTGTGGAATGACCCATATACGAGGGCGGTCCGATAAGTACTTAGCCTCACCGCGAGAGCGCGACTCTATCGCATGAGACATATACTGACGTTAAGTACGCTCCCTTAGAGGGACACATGCGAAGGTCCAGTCGAATCGGGCTCGCGGTTTTGTTTTGGCCGCTTGAGGAATCAGGTGATGTTCATGTGTCCGTTAAAAATGGAAAAAGAGCAATATCGGCCGGTGATTCAATTTTTGTTTTTGGAAGGGAAATCGTGCAGCGAAATCAAAGAGCAACTGGATGCCGTCTACGGTGAGTCTTCTCCTTCGATGGCAACCGTAAAAAATTGGTTCGATGAGTTTAAACATGGTCGCACGTCGGTTTTCGATGAGCCTCGCCCAGGGGCCCCGCAAACGGCTACCACGGCCGATAACGTGGCAAAAATCCACGACCTCGTATTGGCAGACCGCCGACTGAAGGTGTGCGAGATAGCTGAGACAGTAGGCATCTCAAAAGACCGCGTGGGTTATATCCTGCATGAAATTTTGGGCAAGAGAAAGCTGTCGGCGCGATGGGTGCCGCATTTGCTCACTCCGGACAACAAGCGCGTCCGTGAGACCACTTCAGAGCAGTGTTTGAAGCTGTTTAAGCATAATCCAAAGGAGTTCTTGCGTCGTTTTGTGAGCGTCGACGAAACATGGATCCACTGGTACACACCAGAGACCAAAGAACAGTCGAAACAGTGGACTGCACACGGAAAACCTGCTCCGAAGAAGGCGAAGACTGTCGCATTGGCCGGAAAGGTGATGGCCACCATTTTCTGGGATTCTCAAGGTGGGATCTTTGTCAACTACCTTGAGAAGGGCAAAACGGTGACAGGACCCTACTACGCTGAATTACTGGGCTGATTCGACGCCGAATTGCGAAAAAAAACGGCGACATTTGGTGAAGAAAAAGGTGCTCTTCCACCATGACAATGCGCCAGCTCACACCTGCGCCGTCGCCATGGCTAAGTTGGTCGAACTAGGCTTCGAAATGGTGCCCCATCCAGCGTATTTTCCAGATTTGGCCCCGAGTGATTTCTTCTTGTTTCCCAACTTGAAAAAATCACTCGCCGGACAAAAATTTGAGTCGAATGAAGAAGTTATCGCCGCCACAGAAGCCTATACTTTGCAGCTCAGGAGAAAACGTATTTTTCTGACGGGATCAAGAAGTTGGAGGATCGCTTGATCAAGTGTATAGAGTTGAAAGGGGACTATGTTGAGAAATAAAACGACAACATTCCAAAATTTTCATTTTTCTTTTGAAGGCTAAGTACTTATCGGACCGCCCTCGTATATATCGTCTGCGTGCACCGCTACAACTTCGACGCCATCGCTTCATTTAGTCTCAGGCACGTGCGCGCATCCCAGAAGCACACATGTCTTGAGTGCACCGCGTGTGCGCACCGACAACCCGTCCTCGTGGTTTACATAAACCCTAACCTAAATGTGCTTCTCAGATGCGCTTGTTGCTGACCATGTCCTCTGCAGAGCTGTGCAGTAAAACGACAAGCGGGACCTGAATATCCAGACTGCAAAGATAATATGTCCATAAAGAGCAACATTGCTTTAATAAAAAAATGTATATTATTTCTTTCGCGGTGCTTCTGGTTTGGTTCGCCTGGCCCAGTGAAGTGCCTTCCTGTATTGTTCTAACTCTAGGATGGGCACATAGCAGTCGCGGCGCCGGTCCTGCGGGTACAATCATGGAATTTTTGGCCGGATAAAACTATATTATAGTTCCGCCCAAAACTGTGGCGGCCAAGGAACACGTTGAGACGCTTGACGTATTTCGATTTCAATAGTTTCGCGTAAGTCCCACCAGCTCGACGCGTGTCGGCGTCTCGTGTTGCAACGATTCGAGGAATTGTGTAAGCTGGCTACTTTTTCATATCGATGGTTCTAACAAAAACAGCCCAATGACCAGCTCCTAGAAATGATCAGCATGATATGACAACTTCTCAGTAGGGGGTTCCTGCCTGAATTTTTCTTTCTTTCAAGCCTAGTACGCCATAAGAGGTAGTTATATTAAACCACGCTCTCAGGCAGCCGTAGTCACAATACTGTGCTAAACTACCGGAGATTGAAATTTAAACATAGGACAGTATACGTCTACACGACTAAAAGTGAAAATAATGAAACATGGACGATACATGACCGCCGTTCTTCATGGCAATACAGAGATATGAGGTTGCACGCATCTGCATGCGCTTGATTCGCCGTGATGAATGTTGATGCGATGCTATTAACTATACCTACTCCATAAAGGTAAGGTTTGAGTAAGAAAATACTAGCTCTCAGCCATCGAGCGCGCACAAGCACGCATACACACAACCAAATTCCGTGGCATAATTAGAAGCTTTTCTTTTTTATTATTTTAAACGCTGTCGCAGGACGCTGCACGGACATATATCGGGAAGTTCGCAATACATATATAGAGACATTGGTGTTAAAGAAATGCTTCGCAATTGAAATACCGCCAGTTGCCTGTACAAAAACATGAAATCTAGTCTGCTATAATCGCGGATGTACCGATGCTTTTATCGTAATAATATTATCTGGGGTTTAACGTCCCAAAACCACGATATGATTATGAGAGACGCCGTAGTGGAGGGCTCCGGAAATTTCGACCACCTGGGGTTCTTTAACGTGCACCTAAATCTAAGTACACGGGCCTCAGACATTTTCGCCTCCATCGAAAATGCAGCCGCCGCGGCCGGGATTCGATCCCGCGACCTTCGGGTCAGCAGTCGAGCGCCATAACCACTAGACCACCGTGGCGGGGCGATGCTTTTATCGTATTGCTTCGTTTACTTTTTTTAAAAGGTAACACAGATGCTACTTAATGCTGGTGCCAACGTTGACATGACATGACAAGAACTTTATTTCAGTCCTGAGGAACTCAGATCTAGACATCCGGAGGCCTCCCAATGGGAATATGTTTCGGTTAGTTGCCAAAACGAAATCACAAACCTTTGCATACGAAAGTAAATAGCGTGAAGCTTTTTTCGCATGAATACAGAAAATTAGAAGAAAAAAATGTTGAACCATAAGCTTGCGAATGAGGAATTGTCAGATAGTGCGCAGTCGTTACCGGTAATTTCATCATTTAACCAACATATAGGAACACCAGACAACATGCGCAATCATTTCACTAGCAGTAGCCAACACTAGCTGCCATTTCAGTCATCATGAGCCGTCATTAACCTTATTTAATCAGCATTTGCCCACAATAAACATCACCAGCCATAGGAGAGTGAATTCTTAGCATGCCTGCTTGTAAACGCTGGACCACAGTTGCAGTCGCTCCCGTCGTGTTCCACTTATTTGTATCAATGGTTTACGCCGGTACATGTATTTCAACAAATTTAATGTTCCATAGCACTTATGTTGCGCGGTATACTCCTAAAGTACTGAATAAGTGCTAACCGCGCCACTGACAAGAACCTGCAGGTTGTCCCATTGCTTAAACCGTACATCTAGATGCGCTGCGAGCATGTTGCTTTATTTACCGAGAGGTTAGCGCATTTTTTTTATGCACTTGGACAGCACAAACGGCACGCCACTTGCTTGTCTGTAAATTACATTGTCGTGTTTACCATCATCTTCACTTCTCGTTTACCCATTTGTCAGACGTCTCCTCTCAAAACTCAGCCCCCCCCCCCCCTCCCACACACACACACAGCGAGGGGATTTCGTAAGCTGATCTTACCAACCCAGGGAAATGCTCCACGGGTTTTGCGTCTAAACTACCTTGGTTAACCACCTACAAACGCACCTACAAAACGCACGCAACAACTTTAGTTGTTTTTTTTTTCTTCAGGGGCTTTTTTACAGAGGACGATGCCATCAGCGGGAAGCTAGCGCGACAGGAATGGATTCGGCGACAAAGCAGCGACGGCCGAAATCGGGCGTATCCCAGTAAGCGATGCTAGAAATATTGCGCACACGTGTCGCTTTATCTATAACACCACTTATTATTTTTGATAACGCCGACCACAGCTCTTAGCCATGGGCTTTCATACGGGCAGTCGCTTCAGGACGCGCTTTTATACATCCGAAATTTGCTTGCTATTCTAAGCTTCATTGTGCAGAAAGCCGTGGGATGGTCACACGCGCAATAATTTCCACTTTAATGCAGCTTACTGTATTTTATCATAGGGCACAGAGGAAGTGCATTCCTCCGTCGTTCGGGAAATTGGGGAGGAGGGAGCAGACACGTTCTTTTTTGGACGACGATGAGCTTACCTCAAGCGGAAATTAAGGTTATGCTGTTGAAAAGCGTTGATGAGACGGCGCTACTTCGATCAGCTCCCCCACAAAAAATATGCCACAATCGCCCCTTTTATGCGTGAATTTTCCATAAAACGAGGTTAGCTAGAAGGTATATCCTCAAAGTACATCAAAGACATGTGCTCGGGAATTCCTTGCAGCCGAACAGTGTTACGAAAGAGGCTGAGTCGGAGAAAGAGGAGAGAAACTAAATGCAAAGAAAGTGAGCCAGACCATTAGAAAGACTCGGTAACCACCGGGCTGTACTGAAATGGCTCGTTGTGTCTTGATCGTATTCGTCCAGCACATCTTCGCGAAGCTGTACCCCTTTAATCATACGCTCTTTCTTGACGAACTTCCCCCACTTGTACGAGTACATTTCCTTCCATCGTGACCATTCCCTATACACGGATGTGATGAAAAAGTGGCGCTTATCAGCTAAAATTCTATGCAAGAGTACCTTTATCTAGTTCACGTAGACACAGGTAACCTGGATCAGAAGAAAAATATTGCAGGGAATGATAATGGCCTAGGACGCATGCGTCAAGCATCACCAGTTAGGAAGAAATGAACTTGGGTTTGGGTATGTGATTTGTGGAGCAGACAAACGATGGCACTATTGGAGTGACAGAATGAGCACCAAGGGAAGGAAAGTGCAGTTAAAAGGATGGTAGGAAGAAGTCAGGACATTTTGAGGCACACACTCTTTACGAAAAGGTAACAAAAGTTAGCAACTGCAGCATTCACTACCTCCATGTAAACTTTACCACGTGCCGCAAACGTTTCACTACTGCAGAAATACATGAGGGGTAGTAAACCTTCTCATTACTACTTAGCATGTCAGGGTTAGTAAATGTTACTACCGCTCAGGGCTGGGCAGTATCGCGATACAAGAGTAACGCGATAGTTTTTCAGAGATACTTTTGAGTATCTGTATTTCTGTATCGAGATACATTTGAAAAATGTATTTGTATCTCAGTAGTGAAATACATTTACGGTGTATCGCCTGTATCGCGATACTATGCAGGACACGGGTATCTCGTTACATTGTTTTTTTTTTTTTTATCGGAAATGAGTTGAGGAGTGTTTCCAATGGGGGAATGGCGTTTTTTTTTCTTTTTTGTGCCAAGACAAGCAAAGGCGCGCCGCCGGTCGCCGACAGATAGGGCGGCGATGGTTTCCCCTCAAGCACAGAATGGTCCATGTGGTAAAGCGCGCGACGCCGCAGACGGCAGAATCGCGGGGGCAGTGTTGTCGGCCTCTGCCGACGACAGTCGCTGTCTCTGAAGGTCAGTGCAGCACACCTAATTTTTTTCGGGTGGCAAGCCATTACTTCGCAACCCCCCGCGCGGATACCGCCTTGGAACAGGCTTTGCAATGCTTCGCGTGCGTTCAGTTCTCAAAGCGGCGGCATTTCCAAAAGCAGTTCCCGTAGTCGCGGCGGAAGTGACTAGAAGATGGCTATCTTTGACGCGCTTTCAGCCACCTCTCCAATGTCAGGGTGCGTTCCTAATTGATTACATGCGTGAAATGGTCTTTGTGCTAGCAGGCTCCCCCACCGCCGGAGCCGACTTCGCCTGTTGCGGCTTTCTGAAATGGGTGCTGGTAGCATCGGGGGTGGTGACAGCTTCATTGAAGCCGACAGGGTCAGACGGCTTCGGATTCCGAAGATGGGACAGATTTCGGATTCTGAACAGTCAGAACAACCCAAGTGAGGGCGGAAGCATTTCGGTATCTAGATGACCCGAGAAGAGATATCGCCACGCTACAGGGCAATCCGGCTATGAAGGCGATATTTATTCACTATAACACAAACATGTGCTCGCTTTCAGCGGTAGACAGACTTTTTTTCTTTCGTGAGTCTTGTGCTGAGGCTGATCCGATGCTGTTAGAAGACAGCCTATTTGAGATGCTCACACAGCAACCTTCTCAGCAAAGCAGATCTGATGTGCAAAGTAAATGCATACTTTTTCTCAATTCACTGGTGTTCATTAGTGATTCGATTGATTTGCTTAAAGTGTGCTATTTCTAGCATAGCTTAGTTTGTTCGCCAAGTATGTCGATTTCGGTGTCCAATCCTTGTTACTGTTGCTGTGAAATCGTGCATTTTTATTGCAATTGATACTTGTAATTATGTTAATATTGCTAATTATGTACTTTGTCCACCCCCTCCCCTGCAATGTCTTAATGGCGCCGAGGTACTGTAATAAATAAAT